>NC_091182.1:7525088-7560088 GCF_040958095.1 Procambarus clarkii | reverse complement strand
AACATATCTATGGCTTAAAGTTTATCTTAAGCCACCTCCAGACATGATATTAATGTCTCACAAGACGGGGAACAAAGTAAAACATAAGAAACATGACTACAATTGTCATTTTAAAAGACAAAAATAGGAAAAAAGGTGAGATATACCCTAAAAATAATAATAAAAAAGAGAATGAATTAGAACTATAATAAAGGCGATAAAGAAGGCGTTTAGGGGAATGAAAATAGAAGAAGATGGAATGCCAACGACAATAATAAAACAGAAAAAGTGAGAATAATTGGAATACCGAGTAAAGAAGGAATATGAAACAGGAAAAGGAAAGAAAACGAATATGACAAGAATATTAGGACAAGGAAAATATATCGATAGCGATAATGGCAAGATATTACTGTTATCTTCCCCCCTCCACCAGACCCCTCATTCCCCCCCCCCCACACCCCCCCTCGTAAACGCTATCCAAAGGGAACAGGGAATGAGAGAGAGGGAACAGGGAATGAGAGAGGGATCAGGGATTGAGAGAGAGAGAACAGGGAATAAGAAAGAGGGAACAGGGAATGAGAGAGAGGGAACACGGAATGAGAAAGAGAACAGGGAATAAGGAAGAGAGAACAGGGAGTGAGAGAGAGGGAACAGGGAATGAGAGAGAGGGAACAGGGAATAAGAAAGAAGGAACAGGGAATGAGAGAGAGGGAACAGGGAATGAGAGAGAGAGAACAGGGAATAAGAAAGAGGGAACAGGGAATGAGAGAGAGGGAACACGGAATGAGAGAGAGAACAGGGAATAAGGAAGAGAGAACAGGGAGTGAGAGAGAGGGAACAGGGAATGAGAGAGAGGGAACAGGGAATAAGAAAGAAGGAACAGGGAATGAGAGAGAGGGAACAGGGAATGAGAGCGGGATCAGGGAATGAGAGAGAGGGAACAAGGAATGAGAGAGAGAGAACAGGGAATAAGGAAGAGAGAACAGGGAGTGAGAGAGAGGGAACAGGGAATGAGAGAGAGGGAACAGGGAATAAGAAAGAAGGAACAGGGAATGAGAGAGAGGGAACAGGGAATAAGAAAGAGGGAACAGGGAATAAGAAAGAGGGAACAGGAAAGGAGAGAGAGAAAACGGTGTACATAAAGACAAACAGAGAGTGGGGGGGGGGGGATGATAGTAGATACTATTTGATATAAACAGGAATTATCAGACGTTCCCAAGTGGGAGAGAAGGTCCGGTAGAACAGTGGCATGTTATCACGTCAGGATAACCTCACTGATAACAGTGAACGCGTCCCTATGCACCAGTCAATGAGATGATGAACCCAATGAGGTCAGACCACGAACCCAAGCATCACAGAAGGATGTCAATTAAGATCACAGGAGATAACAAGGTCACAGGGGGAATGGGGTAAAGTAGATAACACCCCCCCTACACACACACAGGGTGGGGGGGAAGGGTTTGGTAGTGAGAACATCACTATTGATGTAGTAACCACCTTGTAGTGATCTTCCCCTCGTAGAGCCATGTTATTGATCTGGTACTCAAGCTGTCCATGAAAGTATTGAACATTTTTTTTTTACTTGTGTGGGACAATATTGCAACTGATGTTGCTCTCTCTCTTGCCGGTCAACACCTGTCCTTGCATCCTAACACACGTATAAACTGTCCCCTAACCCCTGTGTTTTTGGGTCGCTTGTCCTGTCAATAAGGACGCAACAAAAACTTAAGAATAGACCAAGACACACACACACACACACACACACACACACACACACACACACACACACACACACACACACACACACACACACACACACACACACACACACACACACACACACACACACACACACACAAACATACACACACACACACACACAAACACACACACACACACACACACACACACATACACACACACACACACACACACACACACACACACACACACACACACACACACACACACACACACACACACACACACACACACACACACACACAAACACACACCTATTGCTTAGGGAGTACCTAAGCAATAGGAAGCAGAGAGTTACGGTGAGGGGCGAGACCTCCGATTGGCGTGAAGTCACCAGTGGAGTCCCACAGGGCTCTGTACTCGGACCTATCTTGTTTCTGATATATGTAAATGATCTCCCGGAGGGTATAGATTCATTTCTCTCAATGTTTGCGGACGATGCCAAAATTATGAGAAGGATTAAGACAGAAGAGGACTGTTTGAGGCTTGAAGAAGACCTAGACAAACTGCAGGAATGGTCAAACAAGTGGCTGTTAGAGTTTAACCCAAAAAAATGGAATATAATGAAGATAGGTGCAGGGAGCAGGCCAAATACAAAGTATTATCTAAGAGAGGAAATTCTTCAGGAGTCAGAGAAAGAAAAAGACTTGGGAGTTGATATCACGCCAGACCTGTCTCCTGCAGCGCATATCAAGAGGATAACATCAGCGGAATATGCCAGGCTGGCCAACATACGAACGGCATTCAGAAATTTGTGTAAAAAATCATTCAGAACTTTGTATACCACATATGTCAGGCCAATCCTGGAGTATGTAGCCCCAGCATGGAGTCCGTTTCTAGTCAAGGATAAGACTAAACTGGAAAAGGTTCAAAGATTTGCCACCAGACTAGTACCCGAGCTGAGAGGTATGAGCTACGAGGAGAGACTACAGGAATTAAACCTCACTTCGCTGGAAGACAGAAGAGTTAGGGGGGACATGATCACCACATTCAAGATTCTCAAGGGAATTGATAGGGTAGGTAAAGACAGGCTATTTAACACAAGGGGCACACACACAAGGGGACACAGGTGGAAACTGAGCGCCCAAATGAGCCACAGAGATATTAGAAAGAACTGTTTTGGTGTCAGAGTAGTTGCCCTACATATAATCAACCTATATGTGCCACAGAGTAAACTTGACCTTGACGCACTGCCTGAGTTTGTTAATGAAGAACCTACCCTGCTGGTTGGTGACCTGAATGCCAGACACCCACACTTTGGTGCCAACTGTCATCAGCCCAATGTCAATGGACGGAAACTGTCACTCTTTGTCAGGGGAAGTGAAAACCTTAGGGTCCTGGGTGATGAACAGCCAACTCACCTCAGAGGAGGAAGATTAGATTATGCTCTTCTGCTGAATGCACAGGACACGGATGCCAGTACACACATTGTGCACAGTTTATGTAGTGACCATTGGGCACTGATTACCACCGTCGACATGAGCAAGAGAAGGAAAGAGACAAATAAAAGAAAAAGGTTATCACTCGGACCAGATATGAGGCCGCACTTCATAAACAGGATGAGTGACTGGTTCACGGAATACCAAATCCCAGAAGACATTAACACATTTGTTGATGACCTTAACCACCACATTGAGAGCTGTCTAAGAGTTCCGCGCCGTACGCCTGGGCGAAGTAACCCTCAGAGGAAGAAAATAAAATGGTATGAGAATGATTACATAAAGATGCTTAACGCAAATGTGCGAGACATGAGTAGAGAGTACCGGAGACATCCCACTGAAAGTAACCAAGAGTTGTTTAAAACTGTGTGTCAAGTAGCCAGGGAAGAGAAGATTAAAGAGCGGGAAAGACAATGGCTTGAGTTCACTAGCTCTATTGGACGGGAAACATCTGCAAGACAAGTGTGGACAAAAATTCAGATAGCTAAGGGGGGCAGAGCCCGGCCTGCGGCTCACAAAGACCCCCAGGGTAAGGCTGAGGAACTAATTCACAAGTGGAGTGATGCAGCATCCTCCTCCTCCCTCCCTGCAGAAATCAGCAGGGAACAGCTCCTGCGACATGATGACAGAAGAATTAGGATAACAAGAGCACTGTCTAGTGATGACGAATATGGGGAACCAATCACAGCCCAAGAAGTAAGGGGCGCTATGAAAAAGGGTAAAAGTACAGCCCCTGGTGAAGATGGCGTCACCTACGACATACTCAATGCACTGTGTGAAGTGTGTGGGAATCCACTACTCCACCTGTTTAACAAGTCATTCCTAAGTGGAGTGTTGCCCACACAATGGAAACACGCAATAATTATTCCCCTACCGAAGCCTAATGACCCTGGTAATTACAGACCTATCAGCCTCGTGTCATGCACTTGCAAGATGCTTGAAAGGATCATCCTAAACCGACTGTTGCACAAAATAGGCAGGTTAGGGGAGGGGGTCAATGGATTTGTTAAAGGACGGAGCACATCAAATTGTATAGTTAATTACTTGGCTAATGACACGGCTAGGTACTCTGTATTTGTTGACATCAAAGGAGCCTTCGACAAAGCACAGGGGATTGCGATCCTGGACGAGCTTGCATGCATGGGTATCAAGGGGAGACTCATGAAATGGGTTGAAGACTACCTCACAGGAAGGAAAGCCAAGGTTTGCTTCAATGGAGCAGTCTCCAGAACAATGAATATGGAACTCGGGACCCCCCAAGGCGGAGTCTTAAGCCCTACACTATTCAATGTACTTATGAACGCCATTGCAAATATTGATTTTCCGGAAGGAACACAACAAGTGGGATATGCAGATGATGTCCTAATACAAGCTCCCACCTTGGGAAAAATTGAACAGTCCATTGAACTCCTCGGAAGGAAATGTATTGAGCTCGGTTTCACTCTCTCCACAAACAAGACGAAGGCATACTCCCATCACAAGCGGAGAGCAAATGAAGAACTGCAAATTAATGGTGTAACACTTGAATGGGTTGACCACTATCGGTACCTTGGCGTCACTGTCGGCTCTAACAAGGGAAAGAAAGAGGAGCTCAATCAACTCATAGGAACATGCAAAAGTCGACTCAGGGCACTGAAAGCTATGACCTGGAATGGACATGGAGCCTCTATTGCCGTGCTCAAAATGATGTACACAGCCTATGTGCGCTCCGTCATAGACTATGCCGCACCAGTACTGTGCACCTACTCCCAAAGCGATATGAAAAGGCTTGAAAGCATTCAAAATGAAGCCATGACAATCATTCTTGGAGTCCCAAGAACTGCCAAAACGTCTAATCTACGAGAGGAGTTGTCCCTTCCCAGTATTAAAAGCAGAATTCAGGAGCTGAATGCTAAGCTTGCAATTAGGATAGCCAGAGATCCCCATTACAATGATATTGCCAAGAAAAAACTGAGCTCTGTGCTACTTTCAGGGGGAAACAGGAGAAGCAAAAAATGGCATCACAGAGCAGTCTGCTACCTTGAAGAGCTTTACCTGCTTGAGCAAGCCCGTGAGCTCCTGCCTGTAGAGAGGTTACCTCCCTGGGAGGATGACTCGTGCAAGATCATCATCAATGAAATGGCAATGAAAAAATCCAACATGATACCACAAGAAATGAGGCACAAGTATCTCGAGGACATTTATAAAGAAGCAGGAGATGAATTAGATCAAATCTACACTGACGGGTCATCTAATCCTATCAATGGCAGGGCTGGTGCAGCATACACGGTAATCAAGGATAATACCTTCCAACGCAGAAATGAAGAAAAAGCACGTATTGAGAACTATGCCTCTTCAACGCAAGCAGAGCTAACTGCCATTGTTATGGCGTTAAGGTTTCTTGAACGGAACACTAATGGTGCAGTGATTTGCACCGATTCAAAAGCAGCACTGCAAAGCCTAAGTAAAAATCAGGCAGAAAATCTTGCAATAGTCGCTGAAATCAAGAGAGCTGTGAGAGTACTTACCAACCAGGGAAGAGTCATCAAGTTTCTGTGGATCCCCTCCCATGTTGGAATATGTGGGAATGAACGAGCAGATGTGCTGGCTGCTGAAGGAGACCATATTGAATACTTCATACCCAAGACTCAACTACAAATTAAAGGTATTATCAGGCAACATCACCGTGACAAGGTAACTGAGGAAAGGAGGATAGAAGCACAAACCAGTGAATCTGTACGATGGTACAACATGGTTGCAGCTGGCAATCCCAATCAGTATGGCCGAAGAGGAGGGCGACGAGGGAGAGAATCTGTAATAGCGAGAATCCGTCTTGGATACAAATATCCATGGAGATTTGGAATGGAAACAACAGTTGATCAGCGAAGTTGCAGAATCTGTGGTGAGAGTGATGGACACCGCCTTGACCACTATCTACGTGAATGTGAACACCTGAGAGACATTAGGAATAACTGTAGAATAATAAACCCCACATTGTTTGAGTTAGGAAAACACTATTTGTCAAATATTGATACTGTTCTTAAAAGATTTCCCCATTTTGCACCCGCAAGATAACGTAAGCTTTTAAGGGTTGATAAATGTTAATCTTCTTGTTTGAGGAGCTGTTCACTTGAGACAGTTAAGCAAGTCCCAGCTGTGTCTGGGTACAAGTGACAGGATGAACAACCCAGCGGGTTTTCTTCCTATTGGGGAGTGTTGTACATTCTGCTATGGCAGTATGTTCACTCACAAGATGAGTGGCGCTGCCCAATAAACTCGCCCCTCGGGGCAAAATTTTAAAATTTAGTAGTTGACAAATGGAATGCATTAGGAAGTGATGTGGTGGAGGCTGACTCCATACACAGATTCAAGTGAAGATATGATAGAGCCCAATAGGCTCAGGAATCTGTACACCTGTTGATTGACAGTTGAGAGGCGGGACCAAAGAGCCAGAGCTCAACCCCCGCAAGCACAACTAGGTGAGTACACACACGCACGCACGCACGCACACACACATCACCTCACACCATATTCACTCATGCTGTTCAATGGATATAATACTGAGAGGTAAACTCCAGCTTATCTATGTATACGAAGAGTTTACTTCAACCGCTGCAAGTATGTGTGCAAAGGTTTTAATAACTCCTCCAGCGGCTGATAGGTCTTCTGCCCCATCACCAAACAGCCTAGTTGGTCAGTAAACGACTGTGGCAGCCTTAATAACCCTCCTAGGCTGACAGATCTTCAGCCCCATCACAAAACAGCCTAGTTGGTCAGTAAACGACTGTAGCAGCCTTAATAACCCTCCAGATGCTTATAGATCTTGAGCCCCATCACCAAACAGCCTAGTTGGTCAGCAAACGACTGTGGCAGCCTTAATAACCCTTCAGAGGCTGATACATAAGAACATAAGAATATAAGAACAAAGGTAACTGCAGAAGGCCTGTTGGACCATACGAGGTAGCTCCTATCTATAACCACCCAATCCCACTCATATACATGTCCAACCCACGCTTGAAACAATCGAGGGACACCATCTCCACCACGTTACGCGGCAATTGGTTCCACAAATCAACAACCCTGTTACTGAACCAGTATTTACCCAAGTCTTTCCTAAATCTAAACTTATCCAATTTATACCCATTGTTTCGTGTTCTGTCTTGTGTTGATAATTTTAATACCCTATTAATATCCCCTTTTGTTATATCAATTCATCCACTTGTAAACCTCTATCATGTCACCCCTAACTCTTCGCCTTTCCAGTGAATGCAACTTAAGCTTTGTTAATCTTTCTTCATATGAAAGATTTCTAATTTGGGGAATTAACTTAGTCATCCTACGCTGGACACTTTCAAGTGAATTGATATCCATTCTATAGTACGGCGACCAAAACTGGACTGCATAATCTAAATGGGGCCTAGCCAGAGCAAGATATAGCTGAAGAACCACACCAGGTGTCTTGTTACTAACGCTTCGATTAATAAATCCCAGTGTCCAACTCGCCTTATTACGAACATTCATGCATTGATCTTTTTGTTTTAAACTCTTACTAATCATAACTCCCAGATCCCTTTCGCAATCCGACTTCGCAATCTCAACACTATCTAGCTCGTATCTTGTAACTCTATCATCATTACCTAGCCTCAAAACTTTACATTTATTAGCATTAAACTGCATCTGCCAGTCTTTTGACCATTTTAAAACCCATTTAGATCAACTTGAAATGATAGCGAACCAGTTGTATGAATTCCTGTTCTAAACTGACTTCCCCATTCTTAATGGGGGAAGTCAGTAATTACATCTTGAGCCCCATCTTGAGGGGCCCCATCTTGAGGGGCCTCGTAGCCTGGTGGATAGTGCGCAAGACTCGTAATTCTGTGGCGCGGGTTCGATTCCCGCACGAGGCAGAAACAAATGGGCAAAGTTTATTTCACCCTGAATGCCCCTGTTACCTAGCAGTAAATAGGTACCTGGGTGTTAGTCAGCTGTCACGGGCTGCTTCCTGGGGGTGGAGGCCTGGTCGAGGACCGGGCCGCGGGGACACTAAAGCCCCGAAATCATCTCAAGATAACCTATCACCAAACCAACTAGTTTTTGCGTCACCTCGCAACAGCCGTGACCAGACACCCTTAACAATCCCTAACAACCGCGCAGGCGCGAACTACGCCACCATAAGGACAAAACCAGACGTAACTAAACCCATAGTTAATATCTATAATCACCCCACCCCTCGCAAACCACCCACTCAGCGTCTCAAGTACTGGCCAGAACTGCCCAATTAGGTTTCACGCCAGCCAGCGCCGCCATGCTCGTAACTTCGTGGTTGGCCTCGTCAGGGGAGGGAAAGTGGGTAAGAGAAAAGGAGGGGTAAAGAAGGGGAAGGTGAGTATAGGGGGTGGGGAAGGATGGGTAGGGGGTAGTGGTGAGTTAATGCGTAGGGAAGGGATAGGATAGCACAAAAGATGGGGAGATTGAAGGGAAGGTATCGTCCCTGATAAAGCTGGGGAGGGGGGGGGGGGGACGAAGCTGAAGGGGTAAAAGGGGGGATCTTCCCTGATAAAGCTAAGGAAAGTTGACCCTTTATTTGTCAGGGATATTCCTTCGCTGGCCCTAAGCCTCTGGCTGGCCGCCACGGGAAAGCTTCAGGACTGTCCTCAACAGGGAGATCAGAACCCTGTCTTGATCCTCTATGTTCTTACGGGCTCACCATAGCCCGTGCTACATGGACACTTTGTTCTGAGTAGCTAAATCTGTAACAACAATAACAACCTCTATGTTCCTTTCCCCTCTCCCTTACCTCTGGTCAAAATAGTTATTAACGATATTGGTCAAAATAGTCCTTAACGAGATTACTGTCAGGACATAAATGTCGTTTGTGTAGTGAACACAAAACACAAAAAAACATGAGGACAAATCGTTAAAAGAGCAGAATAAAACAGGGAAGAGGCAGAATACAATAGAAAAAGGCACAGAAAAAAAATGAGGAAGGTAATCCACCCTTCCTTATCCCCCAATTCTTCCTCTTTTTTCCATCCTTTTTTTCCCTGCACCCTTCCCTATCCTCCCTCATTCCTCTTCTATTTTCACTATCTCCACACTTCCTCCTCTCCACCTCCTCCTTTACTCGAGGGGAAAACTAAAGTAAATAATATATAATTTCAAGTTGAAATACAAAATAAAGAAAAAACAGAGTTCTGACGGGGCGTTCAGAACTCCAAATCCTTATTACCACGAGTCGCAGTTCTTTGGCAAAATAAGAACAAGCTTAGCTACGAAACTACATATCTTCTTGAGGTTATCTACGGGCTCACCATAGCCCGTGCTACCTGGAACTTTTTGTTCAAGGTAGCGAGTCTTAAACAACAACAACATTGAGGTTATCTTGAGATGATTTTGGGGCTTAGCATCCCCGTGGCCCGGTCCTCGACTAGGCCTCCTTTTTTTGTTATACATCCCCAGGAGAGCAGCCCATAGCAGCTGTCTAATTCCCAGGTACCTATTTGCTGCTAGGTGAACAGGGGGCATCGTGGTGAAAGAAACTCTGCCCATTTGTTTCTGCCTCCACCAGGGTGTAACAAACTAGGTTTGTTGTAAGAATTATCCAGAATGTTTATCTACACATGGGAGAATGGGAAGCTGGACCCACGTGGTGACCCGTGAGCATTCACTGGGGTGATTGACAGTGAAAATAACTGGCGCCTTTGTTCACAGTTTCGTATAATAAATTATTCTATAGTATTCACTTATTTAGAGAAATTAGTCCTCATTCAAATTGTATAATATTACTGGTTATAATATCAAGAGTATTCTAATTATTAGGAGAATGAGTTAAGTCACCATCAGTGACGTCACGAGCTGTGACTAGAACTCTGTGCGGAAGGATTTGAGTGACCTCAGCGGTCACAGGTCAGCAGAGGTTCCACATTCAGTAATTCTCAAAGGTCAAATAGCCATCTTGTGATCGGGAATAGCTCTTCCTTAAGATGCTTGTGTAATTTAACTTCAGTTAAAATAATTCAACCAATCTGGATCATTCAGTGCAACAGAGGTTAATTGTTAAACTTAAGCCTTGCAAGTAACTTAGATACTAGGCGCAACAATACACTGCTCTGGTCTGGGTAGGACTAGCCGAGCAGAAGGACAGTGTGGAAAGAGGAGCGATTCGGGCAGGTGGCCTCCATCATCGTCCCCAAGACAGCACCAACAGCTAGCTGGTCGCCCAAGGTAAAGCTGCTCAGAGGTTTTAGATAGGGAATAGGTCAACTCATTGCCTCAAATGTAAAGTCAGGGAGTGTTAATTGACAGGGAGTGCCATTTATTTAGATTTTGTTTTAGTTTTTGAATAAACCATTTTGCTAGTAATTTGCATTTTTATTATTTTCCATTTCATTGGCTCCATTCTCATGTCCTTGTCACGTGGTCCCCACGAGGCTGAGTTGAATTGGGCGCCGATTCTAACACCGAATCAGAATTATCATTCCCGTTGATTTTTTAATTCCACACTTAAGATCCAAGGTTATATGTTACTAGTGGGGATCAAGCCCCAAAGTTATTGATTGACATGATCGATCCAGGCCTCGATCATTGCTCAGTGTTCTTGGTCTGGTGGTAGCAGCAAAAAGGCGACCCTAGGGTTTTGCTAGAAGCCTATGTCACGTCATACGGGTTGTAGAATCTAAAGTCGGTCAATCGTCTTAAGAGCACATCCCAGCAAACACAAATCATCTAGGAAACGTTCGTCTATCTCTTCCCATAGGTGTGTGAATGATTTGCATTGAGAATGATGCAGGAGAGCCTTTGAGAAACTTTTAATAAAAAAATCCAAACACAAAGGTTTTATAATAAATTGTTTTTCAACAACTATTTTGTTCCTAATGTATTACAAATAGTTTTTACATGTTTAAATATAAAATTTATGGTGTTTTTTTTTGTAAAATTCATTAATAAATTGTGAATGATATTTATTGGCTCAGTGAAACGTTCAAAATCCATTTAGTTATAATATGATCAGAAAAAAGTAGTTTTCAAAATTTTCTAAAAATCGCTCTTTTTAACACAATTTGACTCCTAATGCATTCCACTAAACACTAATATCATGTTTAAATATATAATTTATGTGTTATTCCCTAAAATAATTTATATAAATTATAAAAGTTGCTGGAAAGTGGTGTGAAAGAATCTGAAAACGTTTTGTTGTCTTATATTGGCGTGTTCTTATTAACTATGTCTTAAGTGCACAGTTTATCAAACAAGAAGATTAACATTCGTCAACCCTTAAAATCTTATATGTTTTCTTGCTGGGTGAATGGGTGAATCTTTAAGAACAGCTAGTATCTATATGACAATAGTGTTTTCCCTAACTCAAACAATGTAGGGTTTATTATTCTACACATATTTATTTATTTATTTATTTATTTATTTATTTATTTATTTATTTATGCATATACAAGAATGTACATAAGGAATGTGAGGATACAAATATGGTAATTACAGTCTTGTAAAGCCACTAGCATGCGCAGCGTTTCGGGCAGGTCCTTAATCTAAGAAAATTTTAAGGAGGTAAATACTTGCAAAATTTATAGACAAAAAAATGAAAACAGATTACATGGAATGAAAAAAAAAAGATGAGAGAAAATTATAGGTACAGTATATTAAAGCACATAGGTAGCTATGGTTGATTGCAATGACAGCTTAAAATGGTAGTTGACAACAAATTGGTAGGCACAATACAGCAGAAACAATATAAGATTGATTGCAATGACAGCTTGAATGGTAGTTGACAAAAATTGGTAGTCACAATACAGCATATGGCTAGCACATAAAGAAGACAGCAATGAACACAATGATAAGGTTGTTTGATATTACATAAAAATTAGGAGATTGGGTAACACTAGGTACAGAGCAAATTTAAAGCTCAGTGTAGGAAACTAAATAGATGAAGTTAGGTACTTTTTCGTTTTGCTTTTAAATAAGGCAAAAGTTTTACAGTTTTTTCAATTAACTAGGGAGTGAGTTCCATAGACTAGGTCCCTTAATTTGCATAGAGTGTTTACACAGATTAAGTTTGACCCTGGGGATATCAAAGAGATATTTATTTCTGGTGTGGTGATAATGGGTCCTATTACATCTGTCCAGGGAGAGTTTCAGAGCATGGTTTGCATTTAAGAACAGGGTTTTGTAATGTAGTTGACACTTCTAATGACTCTTAGATGTTTACATTCTCTGAAGTATAATTGTGAAGGCTGTGTCCATCACTCTCACCACAGATTCTTAAAACTCCTCTCTGCAAGTTCAACTATAATTAATTTCCATTCTGAATCTCCATGAACATTTGTATCCAAAATGAAACCAATGTGGTTTCAAATAAGACAAATACATGAGTTTATGATAAATTCGTTTTCTGTAATATAACATTGATATGCTCTTTTTTTTAAACCGTATACTAAACTAAATCACGATCGAGGGTATATATTGCTTTTTAAGAATTAAGCTCCACCACTGACCTGCCAATTAAGTGCTCACATCAACAGAGTTGATGGTCAACGCTCAACAGTATAAATGGGGTTTAGTATAAATGGGGTTAAGTCAGAGTTGGAAAATGTTGTAGGTTGAGTACCTCAAGGCTCTGTCCTGGGACCTCTGTTGTTTATAATACTGTATATATAAATGATTTAGATTCAGGTTTGAGTAACAACATTTGCAAATTCACAAAAAAAATTCTCTAGAAGAACCTCAGTAAAAAAGGTAAAAAAAAAAAAAAAAAGGTTTCAAGCGCAGGTTGGACATGTATATGAGTGGGATTGGGTGGTTATAGAGAGGAGCTGCCTCGTATGGGCCAATAGGCCTTCTGCAGTTACCTTTGTTCTTATGTTCTTATGTTCTTAATTACAGTTTCTATGCAGGCGATGAGTACTCACAATAACCTTAAGCGTCAAAACAAAAATGGTATACTCTTTTTACTCTCCTGACCTTAGTTCTCGAGCTACGTCATCATTTTTGGTACCAACGTGTTCGCAATAAAATTCTCTAGAAGAACATCAGTAAAATGGTCACAAAAAGTATATGGATACCAGCACCAAATAAATAACTATGTAGATGACTCGCCGTGAGCGCCCAACAGCAACAAAATGTTTTTACTCTTGAGATTGTTATCACTTCCACACTTGATCTACAGCATTAATTTTGGTATCAATGGACTCGCAATGAAATTCCCAACATGGTGATATGAATATAAACGTTAGAATAATGGTCGCGGCCCACCCGCAAGAGTGTGGGAAGTGGCGGAACTATTACCCAGTATCGGTGACGAGACGACACATGGGCGATACAGTGCTTTGAAAGTTTATAATTATTTCACTGTCCTGACATTATTATTCTATGTACGTCATTCATTTTTGTGCCAATGTGTTCGCAATAGAATGTTCTATGAGCCCGTAGGTAAAAAGAGCAACAAAGCGTAAGATAGAATAGCACCAAATATAAAACAACGCTGGAACATGTCAGTGAGCGTCAAACACACACGAAATGTTTTTACTGTTGTTATGTTATCTGTTATAGATAGGAGCTGCCTGGTATAGGCCAATAGGCCTTCTGCAGTTACCTTTGTTCTAATGTTTTTGCCCTGTAACCTAAATGGTTACAGAGGCACATATATGGGCTTAGGGACTGAAACCCACAATACATTTAGCTAAGCTGGTTACAATCTTGATGATATTTATTTATTTATTTATTTATGCATATACAAGAATGTACATAAGGAATGTGAGGATACAAATATGGTAATTACAGTCTTGTAAAGCCACTAGCACGCGCAGCGTTTCGGGCAGAGATACAGAAACTGATTACAGAAACTGAGATACAGATATATAGATACAAAACTAAAACAGTGGTTCTTAAACTGAAACCAAACAAATCCCCAGGGCTGGATGAAGTGTTTGCCAGGGTGCTTAAAGAATGCAAAGAGGAGCTTTACGAGCACTGTCTACCATATTTAATAAATCAATAAAGTCAGGCAGAGTGCCAGAGTCATGGAAGGTAGCTAATGTGGTACCAATTTTTAAGAAAGGAGGATAGATCACTTGCGTCAAACTATCGGCCAATTAGCCTAACGGTCTATTGTGGGAAAGTTACTTGAATCAATAATTGCAAATACAATTCGTCTCTATCTTGAAAAACATAAATTAATAAATGAGTCGCAACATGGTTTTACAAATGGCCGTTCATGTTTAACAAATTTGCTAACTTTTTTTTCCAGCATAGTTGAGGCAGTTGATAGTGGTAAGGATTGTGATGTTGTGTACCTTGACTTTAGCAAAGCTTCTGATACAGTGCCACATGAAAGACTAATTAAAAAAATAGAAGCTCATGGTATTGGGGGTGCTATATTAAGTTGGATTAGGGCATGGCTATTCCAAAGGAAACTGAGTTAGTATAAATGGGGTTGAGTCAGAGTGGGATAATGTTGTTAGTGGAGTACCTCCAGGGCTCTGTCCTGGGACCTCTGTTGTTTATAATATATATAAATGATTTAGATTCAGGTTTGAGTAGCAACATTTGCTAATTTGCCGATGATACGAAAATCGGTAGGGAAATTAATTCGGAGGACTCACTATCACTTCAAGTTGATCTAGATAGGGTTTTGAAATGGTCAAAGGATTGGCAAATGCAGTTTAATGCTGATAAATGTAAAGTTCTGAGGCTAGGTAATGATGATAGTTACAAGATACGAGCTAGATGGTGTTGAGATTGCGAAAGGGATCTGGGAGTTATGATTAGTAAGAATTTAAAACAAAAGGATCAATGCATGAATGTTCGTAATAAGGCGAATAGGACACTGGGATTTATTAATCGAAGCGTTAGTAACAAGACACCTGGTGTGGTTCTTAAGCTATATCTTGCTCTGGTTAGGCCCCATTTAGATTATGCAGTTCAGTTTTGGTCGCCGTATTATAGAATGGATATAAATTCACTTGAACGTGTCCAAAGTAGGATGACTAAGATAATTCCCCAAATTAGAAATCTTTTATATGAAGAAAGATTAACAAGCTTAAGTTGCATTCACTGGAAAGGCGAAGAGTTAGGGGTGGACATGATAGAGGTTTACAAGTGGATGAATGGACATAACAGGGGGGGGGGGGGGGATATTAATAGGGTATTAAAAATATCAACACAGGACAGAACACGAAACAATGGGTATAAATTGGATAAGTTTAGATTTAGGAAAGATTTGGGTAAATACTGGTTCAGTAACAGGGTTGTTGATTTGTGGAACCAATTGCCGCGTAACGTGGTGGATGTGGGGTCCCTCGATTGTTTCAAGCGTGGGTTGGACAAGTATATGAGTGGGATTGGGTGGTTATAGATAGGAGCTGCCTCGTATGGGCTAATAGGCCTTCTACAGTTACCTTTGTTCTTATGTTCTTATAAAATTCAGTATAAGTCGTCACATTATCAATGTGTTCGAGATCAACCACAATTTAATGAATGGATATAACATAGGGGATATTAATAGGGTATTAAAATTGTCAACACAAGATAGAACACGAAACAATGGGTATAAATCAGATAAGTTTAGATTTAGGAAGACTTGAGTAAATACTGGGTCAGTATCAGGGTTGTTCATTTGTAGAACCAATTGCCGCGTAACGTGGTGGAGCTGGGTCCCTTGATTGTTTCAAGCTCGGGTTAGACATGTATATAAGTGGGATTGGGTGGTTATAGATTAGGAGCAGCCTCGTATGGGCCAATAGGGCCTTCTGGCAGTACCTTTGTTCTTAATTACAGTTTCTATGCAGGCGATGAGTACTCACAATAACCTTAAGCGTCAAAACAAAAATGTGTATACTCTTTTTACTCTCCTGACCTTAGTTCGTGAGCTACGTCATTCATTTTGGTACCAACGTGTTTGCAATAAAATTCTCTAGAAGAACATCAGTTAAAATGGTCACGAAAAGTATATGGATACCAGCACCAAATAAATAACTACATAGATGACTCTCCCTGAGCGCCCAACAGCAACAAAATGTTTTTACTCTTGGGATTGTTATCACTTCACACTTGTTCTACAGCGTTAATTTTGGTATCAATGGACTCGCAATGAAATTCCCAACACGGTGATATGAATATAAACGTGGAATAATGGTCGCGGCCCACCCACAAGAGTGTGGGAAGTGGCGGAACTGTTACCCAGTATTGGTGACGGGACAACACATGTGCGATACACCGATTTGAAAGTTTCTAATTATTTCACTGTCCTGACATTATTATTCTATGTACGTCATTCATTTTTGTGCCAATGTGTTCTCAATAGAATTTATCTTAAACTGGTTGGGAGAGGTACAGTCTTTAACATAATTGGGAAGGTCATTCCACATTTGAGGTTCCTTGATTTGTCAAGCATTTCTAGTTTGACTAAGTCGTACTCTTGGAATATCAAATTGGTATTTGTTTCTGGTGTGGTGCTCATGGGATCTGTTACAACCTTCAAAGAAGCTTTTAAGGTCAGGATTAACATTACAGTGCAGCGTTTTATATATATAAAATACACATGAGAGGATGTGCAGGGACTTAATATCTAACATATTCAGAGATTTGAGTAAGGGGTCCATATATACTGCCCGGTTGCCTGAAATGCTATGCCTACCATAGTGGCTTTAGGTATTGTATGCACTAGCTCTATCTATAAATCCAACATTATGTTTGTAAATCAACTATGTATGTACTTTCCTGAATAAAATTGACTTTACTGTACACTTATATTCTCTGTGGTTTTGTTATCCCCTATCGTTTGTGAGAAAAAAAATGACTAATGCGTTCGGCGAATGACTTTGACTTCAACTTCACTTTGACTTCGTTCATGGCATCATATTTTCCATAATAAATAAGGGTATGACAATGCATTTATATTATTTTGTATAAATAATTTTGAAATTTCATGTACCCTAAAAATAGTAATATAAAGAATAAGAATAATTAAATAATTGTTGTAGTAAATTGTCACACGTTCATCAAACGCAAACGAACACACAGTGTGGAGCGTAAGTACAACAAGATCCCCGCCATTTTAAAACACGGCCTCGAATGTAAGTAATGTTTTTCTCTTACTAACACTGTGTTATACAAGAGATTAGGTCTTGAATTCACAAATTTAGTTGTTACATCTGACAGAGTAGGTTAGACGGTGTAATGCTGGTCCATGTTGACGTATTTGTGGGCTTGGTGGTGGTTTAAATGTGATGGCACCCCAATATGGGCACCCCACAACTGCTGCATATTCTAGCTTTGGACTAACAAAAGTGGTGAACAATTTCTTTAGTATTTCGCCATCCATGTTTTATTTATTTATGCATATACAAGAATGTACATAAGGAATGTGAGGATACAAATATGGTAATTACAGTCTTGTAAAGCCACTAGCACGCGCAGCGTTTCGGGCAGGTCCTTAATCTAAGAAAAATTTCAGTAGGTAAATACTTGCAAAATTTATAGACAAAAAAATGATAACAGTTACATGAAATGAAAAAAAAGAAGATGAGAGAAAATTGTAGGTACAGTATATTAAAGCACATTGGTAGCTAAAATTGATTGCAATGACAGCTTGAATGGTAGTTGACAAAAATTGGTAGGCACAATACAGCAGAAACAATATAAGATTGATTGCAATGACAGCTTGAATGGTAGTTGACAAAAATTGGTAGTCACAATACAGCATATGGCTAGCACATAAAAGAAGACATCAATGAACACAATGATAAGGTTGTTTGATATTACATAAAAATTAGGAGATTGGGTAACACTAGGTACAGAGCAAATTTAAAGCTCAGTGTAGGAAACTAAGAAGATGAAGTTAGGTACTTTTTGGTTTTGCTTTTAAATAAGGCAAAAGTTTTACAGTTTTTCAATTCACTAGGGAGTGAGTTCCAGAGACTAGGTCCCTTAATTTGCATAGAGTGTTTAAACAGATTAAGTTTGACCCTGGGGATATCAAAGAGATATTTATTTCTGGTGTGGTGATAATGGGTCCTATTACATATGTCCAGGGAGAGTTTCAGAGCATGGTTTGCATTTAAGAACAGGGTTTTGTAAATGTAGTTGACACAAGAGAATGTGTGGAGGGAGTTAATATTTAGCAAGTTTAGGGATTTAAACAAGGGAGCTGAGTGTTGTCTGAAAGCAGAGTTAGTTATTATTCTGATAGCAGATTAGTTATTATTCTGATAGCAGATTAAAGCAGATTGCTTTTGTATTTAAAAGCAATTCTGAAGTTGGAATACATGGCATAGGCTCCTCACACAATGTTCTTTCTGTGGTCCTCAGGTGATAGTTTTCTATTTAGAACCACCCCTAGATCTCTTTCTTTATCAGAATTCCTTAAAGATTTCTCACATAATTTATAGGTTGTGTTGGGTCTATGTTCTCCTAATAATAATTCTGTGTGTGTGTGTGTGTGTGTCTGGATGTGTGTGTCTCCAGTTCTCTGTGTCCATCTCTCTCTCTCTCTGTATGTATGTATGTGTGTGTGTGTATATATATATATATATATATATATATATATATATAATATATATATATATATATATATATATATATATATATAATGTGTATATATTATATGTCGTACCTAGTAGCCAGAACGCACTTCTCAGCCTAATATGCAAGGCCCAATTTGCCTAATAAGCCAAGTTTTCATGAATTAATTGTTTTTCGACTACCTAACCTAACTTTTTCGGCTACCTAACCTAACCTATAAAGATAGGTTACGTTAGGTTAGGTAGGGTTGGTTAGGTTCTGTCATATATCTACGTTAAATTTACCTCCAATAAAAAAAAATTTACCTCATACATAATGAAATGGGTACCTTTATCATTTTATAAGAAAACAAATTGAGAAAATATATTAATTCAGGAAAACTTGGCTTATTAGGCAAATCGGGCCTTGCAATAGTAGGCTGAGAATTGCGTTCTGGCTACTAGGTACGACATATATATATATATATATATATATATATATATATATATATATATATAATATATATTATATATTATATATATATATATATATATATGTCGTACCTAATTAGCCAGAACGCACTTCTCAGCCTACTATGCAAGGCCCCGATTTGCCTAATAAGCCAAGTTTTCCTGAATTAATATATTTCTCTAATTTTTTTCTTATGAAATGATAAAGCTACCCATTTCATTATGTATGAGGTTAATTTTTTTTTATTGGAGTTAAAATTGACGTAGATATATGACCGAACCTAACGAACCTACCTAACCTAACCTAACCTATCTTTATAGGTTAGGTTAGGTTAGGTTAGCCGAAAAAGTTAGGTTTAGGTTAGGTTAGGTAGGTTTAGGTAGTCGAAAACAATTAATTCTTGAAAACTTTGGCTTAATAGGCAAATCGGGCCTTGCATAGTAGGCTGAAAAGTGAGTTCTGGCTATTAGGTACGACAATATATATATATACTATATCTAATATATATATATAATATATATAATATATATATATATCTATATATATATATATATATATATATATGTCGTACCTAGTAGCCAGAACGCACTTCTCAGCCTACTATACATGGCCCGATTTGCCTAATAAGCCAAGTTTTCATGAATTAATATATTTTCTCTAATTTTTTTCTTATGAAATGATAAAGGTACCCATTTCATTATGCATGAGGTCAATTTTTTTTTATTGGAGTTAAAGTTAACGTAGATATATGACCGAACCTAACCAACCCTACCTAACCTAACCTAACCTATCTTTATAGGTTAGGTTAGGTTAGGTAGCCGAAAAAGTTAGGTTAGGTTAGGTTAGGTAGGTTAGGTAGTCGAAAAACAATTAATTCATGAAAACTTGGCTTATTAGGCAAATCAGGCCTTGTATAGTAGGCTGAGAAGTGCGTTCTGGCTACTAGGTACGACATATATATATATATATATATATATATATATATATATATATATATATATATATATATATATATATATATATATATATATATATATATATATATATATATATATATATAATATATATAATATATATGACTCTGGAAAAACTTATGTCACAACCACTGAGGCACACCTCACTTCTTTCCTGGATGACTGTGGGATATTAGTTGAATAACCAGAACATAATTTGTAGTCTCACATACAACCAAAGTGTACTTAAGCTCTGCCTTTCCTTTCCAAAGGTTTTTATTTTTATTTTTATTTTTATTTTTGTTTGTCATCTTTGCCTGTTTTTTTACTCTTAATTATTTGGTCTTAGTTAATCCCCTTGTCACTAAACCTAGGGCTTTATATTACCCTGTTACTTAAAGTAACTTGGTATTTGTGTCTTGTAATCATTTATTGGAATTAATTAATAGTATAATTGTCTATATAAGCATCTACCTCAGTATCATAGTAAAATCTTCCACATGAATATACTCTCACCCTGTTTATTTTTACACTTAGATTTATATTAGAGTAAATTTCAAGATTTAATTAGATTTACATGTCATCTTTTTTTTTCTCTTGGAATTATCTATTTGAGCTCACTTTGTTTTCTTAGGTTCATACCAATTATAGGATTTTAATTAACCATTACTAAGCTAATTATCTTCAAGACCATTTTACTTTATATAAACTTTAACTTTATATAAACTTTATATAAACATTTTACTTTATATTTATATTATTTTTCTTATTATTTTTTATTTTACATTTATATTGTCAGTCTTTACTGATTTTATGTTTTTTATTTTATGTAACTTCCTGGCTATCTATTGGATCTTTATTTTACTTCTAAATTGTTACTATTTTATTGCATTTGCTTTTATTCTTGTGTTTTGCTTTATCGTGTATCTTGTATCGTGATCCCTCTGCATCTCCATGCACACTGATATTGATCCTGATCAAAATCTTCTGTCTCATATCTACACCAACCAGCACATCATTATTGCAAGTATTTCACAGCACACCAGGCTAAAAACAAACTCCAAAATAGCACCTATCTATCAGTTTACAATCAAAATGTTAGATCACTTGATAAACATTTTGACGATTTAAATGCATTACTCACAGCACTAGGTACTAACTTAGCGTTCATTATTTTAACAGAAACTTGGCTAAATAAAGACTATACCCAACTCTACAACTTAGCTGGTTATAAAGTCATTCATAACTGTAGGCCTAATAAAAAAAAAAAAAACCTACCCGAGTCACTCAAACATCAGCCACTACCTTGGACCACATATGTACAAACATAACAGCTCCCCTTGTATCTGGTATAATCTACGACAGAACTGACCACTATCCTACCTCTCTCATAGCGAACATGGACATAACACCACCAAAAAGCAAGAAACTTTCATTTAGGCTTCACAGTGAATCAGCTTTAGGCAATCTTACAGATGCATTTCACAATATTAACTGGGATTCTGAATTCAGTAATACCCAGGATATAAATTCATTAGCTAACCTCTTCCTCTCCAAAACTCTAAGCCTCTACAACCTTCATTGTCCCCTTCTTACCAAGCAAGTAACTGACAAAAGATTAAACAATCCATGGCTCACAAGTGGCATTCTCAACTCAGTCAACAAGAAACATGAATATGAACAGAAACTTAGGATTGGCCTAGTTTCAAAGGAAGTAGCTAAAAGGTACTCATCAATGCTTACCAGTATCATAAGAAAGGCAAAACTTGCATATTATGTGAATGGATTTAATGAAGCAAAAGGCAACATGAAAAGCACTTGGAAAACAATCTCTAGTATCCTAGGAACTAAACAACACTCACATAACCAAATAAAACTCTAGAAATGGCAAATGAATTTAATAGTTTCTTTTCATCGGTTGGTGCTAATCTTGCCAGTAAAATCCCACAGACTCAGACACATATCTCTCAGGCAGCTATCCAAACTCTCTTCTCCTTTCATCAATCAGCCCGGCAGATGTTGTGTCCATCATACACTCTCTAAAAACCAAGGCAGGGAACACCAGTGAAATTCCGTCCATTGTGTACAAGAGAGCCTCCCATGCCCTTGCCCCACCCATAGCACTACTGTTAAACAAATCTATAGAGTGTCACACCTTCCCATATCCTCAAAAAAGCAAGAGTAACGCCAGTCCATAAAGGAGGCAATCCGGCGGACATAAACAATTATAGACCAATATCAAATCTACCCATTCTATCAAAATATATGAAAAAATTATTGTAATTATTGACTGTAATTACCATATTATGTATCCTCACATTCCCAATGTACCGTCTTGTATATGCATAAATAATTCAATAAATAAATAAATTAAATAAATATAACGCACTTCTCGGCCTACTATGCCGGACTGGACTTGTGATCCTGTGGTCCTAGTTTCGATCCCAGGCACTGGCGAGAAACAATGGGCAGAGTTTCTTTCACCCTATGTCCCTGTTACCTAGCAGTAAAATAGGTACCTGGGTGTGAGTCAGTTATTACAGGATGCTTCCTGGGGGTGGAGGCCTGGTCGAGGACCAGGCCGCAGGCACACTAAAAAAAAAATTATGAATTATTATTCAATAACTGTTAGAGTGCCACAGGGCAGCATCTTGGGACCTCTCCTATTTCTTATATACATCAATGATCTGCCTATTGTCTCTAACATTTGTTTCAAACTGCAGGTACTGCAGGCAACTACTGTACTACAACACTACTGAACCGGTACAAACTGCAGGTACTGCAGGCAACTACTACAACACTACTGAACCGGATCATTCACGTAGTAACAAAGGAAAAAATCTACAGAAAGGTAATGTGAAAAAATAGCATGCAGCATTTTTTTTTTAATTCTATGGTACTATACTTTGCTCAGTTGTTAATTTTATATGAAGTTCTAACAAATTCATTAATAATAGGTGTTTTTACATTGAACTTTATTACCATCCTTATCTCTAATTTTAAAAAATGTGATATGAACCGCCAAATTCTATTATTTGTGGCTACGCCTATGGTGTCCCGTCCCAGCACTGTCATATAATGCTTTGAAACTACTGATGGTTTTGGCCTCCACCACCCTCTCACCTAACTTGTTCCAACCGTGTCTACCACGCTGCTTGCGAAAGTTAATTTTCTAATGTTTCTGTGGCATCTTTGTTTGGTTACCTTTTACAATATCTTCTTTTTATTCTACCATCTAGTTTTGGCATTTTATGCCTCTAACCTGGGAGCCACTTATTGGCATGTCTATACCTTTTTCAGTTTGTTGATGTGATTCATTAGATATGGGCACCATACAACCGCTGCATATTCCAGCTGTGGTCTAACAAAAGTTTTAAAAATTTCTTTAGTATTGTCGGGGTTTATCGGTGAGCAACAGTATACTCAAGGTCACTCACCGTAGCCCTGCGGGTCTTCACTCTATCCTCGCGGCGCCACTGTACGCCAGGAGAGTATCCCAGTCAATCCCAACCGGCCTCTGATCGAGAAAGAGTGGGAACACAACTTGTTCTCTTAACGGTTGTATGCCCGCCCCAGCATAGGGCTCTACTACTAACCACAAGGTCGCCAACTGGTGTTTTCGGTGTCCAGTAACACGTCAGTGGTTTTGTTGAATTGTGGTAACAGTGGCAAGAGCACACTCAATATGTCTGATATCAGGCAGGTATTTACTTCTATCGCTCTCTGCTTTCAGATATTATACAGCCACAAGAAATATGGAGGGGATGATATAAACACCAATGTACTTTGTATTTTACTTAAAACTCATTCAAAGACATCAAAAGATTATATCAATAAGCAAACAGCTGTTTCAGGCAGAAGTCGCTCGTTCCCACATATAATCATGAACTCGCCAAGCCGGCAACGCTCCCCTCACGTCAATGTCAAAATCAGCTGGGCGACTACCACCGCGCGAATGTTATTTTATCTGTTTGCTTGTGGCGTGACGCGCCAGTTTCTTTAAGTTCTCAAAGATCACTAGAAGTTCGAACACACAATATTTGCGACAATAGCACGTAAACACTTCGCTGCACTGATCTTGAGCTCAATCAAACATCTCTATATTAATAGACACAATAACTCACTATCATATTATAACATACTGCCCTTCATTTAATGATAACGTATGCAAGTATATATCACTGGAGTTCTCAGTAATTCCTTCCGTGGGCGATAACACAATTAATCACTGCACACATGAATGATTATTCAATACACGAGCATAGACATATATATATATATATATGAGTCATAGACATCAATAATGGTAATAACATAGTTACTGGGCACATAGCCTAACTCCAAATACTGGCATATTTATATATATTTCTCTCACTAAATGATCATATTAAAGTCTCATGAAAGACATTATCAACACAGTAAATTCATCAATTACTCCAGGTGCCTGCACACACCAATAATAATCATAAATATCGTGAGTACTCTTTATAGTCCCACTCTGCACACTGGTGCCTTACTGAGACATAGGTGAGCCTTGCTCACGACATACAAAATACTCTGGCTAAATAATATAGCTGACTAAAGGGGAATTGGGAGGGAAACTAGAATCACCTACTTCCACCTATCCTCCGGTGAGAGTTGAGTTGTAGCTCCTGGTCCTGGCTCCTGCCTCGTGTAGGGAACGCCCCCACACACACACTGTCGTGTCCTCCAGGAACTCAATCAACGTCCCACCATAAGCGCGTTGTCTCCGTGCCTTTTCACTGCAGGTCCGTGCTCCTCCTCGACTTCTTGTAGGGTTGGAGTCGGTCTCCCGGCCGTCAACTTCTCCTCCCAGCTACGGCTGCCCGCCTACGTCTCGCCTGCAGTCGTTCGGATTCCGGAATAGTTTTCTTCTTCCACCGCTTCCCGGTGGCTCTGTCCAGGCACTACGCCGTCACAAACGGGTGAACTGCCTCAGACGTCGCATACGTCACTGCACAGACTTCACCTCTTCTTGCGCAGTACCTGTCCTGGAGCACTTGTTGCTCAATATCCCGTCGATTCCCTCTCTTGTCCAACACATGAACGAAGGAAGACCTCACAGAGTACTTGCAGACTTCGGGTGATGAGTAAAATCCACGGGAGCGGGAAACAACTGTCAAACTGACAGGACAATCTTCGCCTATGTATATACATTTGGCCTATGTATCTCACTCCTCTCTAGAGCCAACATGGCCCCTATGCCAACGTCGTTGGCGTCTACATACAGGAAGAATCCGGCTGAGAAATCTGGGGATATTAATACCGGGGCCTCCGTCAACAGTTTCTTGGTCTTCTCAAAAGACTCTTGGCAGGCCTCTCCCCATCTCCATCCACATTCTTGGAGAGTAGCTCGGTCAGTGGATGCGCTACCGTGGAAAAATTCCTGCAGAACCCACGATAGTACCCTATCATCCCGAGATACCTTAACAACTCTTTACGCGTTCTGGGCACGGGGTATTCCTTAATGCTGACACTTTGTGATCTACAGGGGTTACTTCACCTTGGCCAATGACGAAGCCAAGGTACTCTATGTGGGCCTTCCCAAACTCGCTCTTGGCTAAATTTACAGTCAAGTTAGCTTCCTCTAGCCTTCTAAACAATTCCTTGAGTCTCTCCAGGTGCGTCTTCCAATTGTCGGCGTACACGACGATGTCATCGATGTATACTGTGCAGCCTTCGGCACCCCTTAGCAACTCATTCATCATGCGCTGGAAACAGCTACCGCTGTTTTTCATTCCAAAGGGTAACACCTTGTATTGGTACAGCCCGTCAGGAGTTGCGAAAGCTGATATTTTCCTGGCCTCAGGAGTCAAAGAGCTCTGGTAGTACCCCTTGAGCAGATCGACCTTGGATACGTACCTTGCACTGCCCTCCTGGTCGATGCAATCGCTCACTCTTGGCATGGGGTGAGAATCTGCCACTGTGATGGAGTTCACCCTCCTGTAGTCTGTACAAAAGCGGAAGGTACCATCGCTTTTCTTCACCAACAAGCATGGGGAACTCCACTCACTTTTACTGGGCTCCGCAAGGTCGTTCTCAAGGAGATACTCCACCTCCTTCCTCATCAGCTCTCGCTTCTCCGGGCTCACCCTATACGCGCTCTGCTTGACGGGCCTGGCGTCCCTCACCTCCACCTCGTGCGTTACACTCTTGTGTCGTCGGGGCACGTCGGTAAAGAGAGAGGCATTCTCCCTCAGTAGGTTCGTCAGGTCCGCGCTCTGTTGCCCTTCCAGGTGTAGTAGCTTGTCCTCGATCTTCGCCAGACTCTCCGTATTGGTGAGATGGGTGCCGTCCGCCCAGGACCACTTTCTTCCTCCTCTGGAAGTTCTTGGTCCACCTGCATGCACAAAATCTTCTTCTGCTGGGGGGCTCGGGTCACCGTCCCGTCCTGCACGGCGGCTCCTCCTTCCTCAGGGAAGAAAGGCTTCAGGTGGTCTACATGACACACCTGTTTCTTGCGGGGTCTATCCGGCTTCCCGATTTCATACGATACAGGACCCAACCGCCGTAGCACCTGGTATGGTCCCTCGAACCGCGACTCGGTCACTCTACTCTTACCCGGCAGCAGTACCATCACCTGGGACCCAACCTGGAACTCCCTCGGCGTAGCTCTCTTGTCGTACCACTCCGACATCTTACGCTGCGCCTCCTTCAGATGTTTCCCAGCTAGTTCCTTTGCTAGAGTGAGATGCTCCTTGAACTTTTGAACATATTCATTTATCGTTCCCACGGTCACTCCCGGTGTCCATTGTTCCTTCAGCATGGACAGAGGACTTCGCACCTCGTGTCCATACACCAGCTGGAAAGGTGAGAAACCTAACGATTCTACCACCGCGTTACGTATGGCAAACAACGCGGGGTAACTGCCTCGTCCCACTCAGCCCCCTGTTCTGCGCAGAACACTCTCAGAACGGTCTTCAAGGTGGAGTGAAACCTTTCGATCGCCCCTTGCGACTGCGGTCGGTAGGGCGACGACCGAATCTGAGTCACTCCCCAACTTGTCACCGTCTGTCGGAACCACTTAGACTGGAATATACTTCCACAGTCTGTCTGAATTTCTCTGGGCATCCCCACCCAAGAGAAAAACGTTGTAGTTGCCCGGCTACTCCTCGATGTCAAACGTCGCATCGGGACGGCTTCTGGAAATCTGGTGGACGCACACATGATCGTCATCAGGTAGGTATTCCCTTGTTTCGACCTTGGCAACTGACCCACCCCGTCGACCAACAGACGCTCGAATGCAGGCCCAAACGCCGGAACAGGGACCAACGGGGCCTTCGGTATCGCGGGTTGGTTCTTCCCTGCCCTCTGGCACGGTAAGCACGTCTTACAATAACGCCTCACGTCGGCGTCCATACCTGGCCAGTAGAAATGATCCCTGATCTTTCGCAGCGTCTTGGTCACCCCTAGGTGACCTGCAGAGTCCACGGAGTGTGATAGGTCCAACACTGCCGCTCTGCACTGGGCCGGCAACACTACCTGGTGCCTCGTACCTAGAGACTCTTCTCCGGCCTCCATTTTCACTGGCCTCCACTGTCTCATCAGCATGCCGTTCCATATGTAAAAATGAGTGGCCCTTCAGGACCTACACGTCCTCCTTTGGCCTCACGAATTAATTCGGAACTCTATCTGCTGCAACTCTCAAGACGAATGCGGTCTACCCCTAGAGACTGGTGAGGGTCACCTGTAACTCACCATTCGGGCTGCCTTCGCCCTCCGCTCGTTCTCCAGGTCCCATGAAGAGGTGATCGATTCCCAGGCTGTCGGACGTCTCCTCAGCCCCCTCAGATCCACACCCTCCGTGTCCTTCGCGCTGCCTCGGCATCACAGCACAAACCGGGAACGCCACCGTGGCGATTCCTTTCTCGTTCCCACAGGCGTCTAACACTCCGCCCGTCTCCTTATAGTGCTCTAGGCACTCCTCGCCTTTCACGAGATTCGGGAGGACATATCCTCCACATGCGTCATTTCCCAAGATGACTTGTGCCTCCATCTTGGGCATTGATGCACAGACCCCCACCACTAGGGTCTGGTAGCCATAATCAGAATTCAGAGTCACCTGGTGTAGGGGCATCCTCACTGGGCCTCCCACAGTGGTCACACTTGCCACCCCCACACTGGTACTCTCGTAACCCTCGGGGAACAGGGTTTTGCTCACCAGGGTAAAATCTGCCCCAGTGTCTCTTAATATCTTCACCGGGATGGGGTCTGCGTCCCCCATCTTACGGTTCCCTCACACACGAATGGGTGAACTCTTTTCTCCCCACTCAGTACGGTTCATCCCGCATCCTCTCGGCCATCTGGTCCTCGACCCTCACGAAATCCACGTTCCCCCGCTGTTTAGGGCGTTTGCATTCCCGCACAACGTGTCCGAATACTCCGCAGTTGTAGCAGCGGATCTTCCTCGTCGGAGACCATCCACCACTGCTCGCCCTGGCACCGCCTCCAGAGGCCGTCGCTCCGTGTGTCTTCCTCGCACCATCCGTCGACTCCTTCGTTGCAGCAACAGCTCCTGAGCTCTCAGCTTGGGACTTCTTTACCGGCTCCACAGCACTCTTCGATCCTCTGTTGTCCCCACTCGAGAGGTGGGACTTGGGAGAACTCGCTCCTGTCCTCCATCCGTCCGTCCTCCTATAATTTCTACCATTTCCGGAGTATATGGGCGGTCGGTGCTGTCCCTCTCTGCGTGGGCTAAGGCTTCTTCCAGCATGTCGGCTCTGTCGGCTGCGGCCCTCAGGTCCTTTATGTCCGCCTCCTTTACTCTCACCCTGATCTCAGGAGAGAGCACGGACATAAACTTCTCCATGATCATAAGCCTCTTGACCTCCTCAGCCGACTCGCTCCTTCAGACTCCAGCCACTTAAGGAATTTCCTCTCCATGTCCCTCGCCGTCTCCACATAAGATTTTCCTGGCAACGGGTACATTCCCTGAATCTCTTCCTGTAACATTCCGCGTGAGCTTGAAAGAATGGAGCACAGCTCTCTTTACAGCATCGTAGTTGGTGCACTCTGAGGTCGAGCATATTATAGGCTTCACGAGCTTCACCGATTAGCCTACCCTGAACCAGCTCCGCCCTCGGCCACCTCTTCAAAGTAGCAACCCTTTCGAAGTGGTCGAAGAAACCTTCAGCTTCGTTTGGTACAAAGACCGGCAAATCTCGCTCCCTCACTCGGCGATCTTCCTGCTGTGGCGGAGCAGGTGGAGCTAGCCCTAGCTCAGCTCGCTTCAGCTCCACATCCTTGTTAGCTTCTATCTCCTGCTGTTTCAGCCTAGCTTCTAGCTCGTCTTTGCGCTGCTGTGCCTCTCGCTCTTCCTTGCGCTGCTGTGCTTCTGCTTCTCGCTCTTCTTTGCGCTGCTGTGCTTCTGCTTCTCGCTCCTCACGCTTCAGCTGTGCCTCTCGCTCCTCACGCTTCAGCTGTGCTTCTCGCTCTTCACGCTTCAGCAGTGCTTCTCGCTCTTGTTCTTCCCTGCGCAGCAGTGCTTCTTCTCTCCTCAGCTGCGCTTCTGCTTCTCGCTCTTCTTTGCGCTGCTGTGCCTCTCGCTCTTCTTTGCGCTGCTGTGCTTCCAGCTGCAGCTTCATTATCTCCAGTTTAACGCTGTGCCTCTGCCGCTGGATCCTCTGCTGCTTCCACCAATGCTCAGGTGTTCTCCCATACTGGCAGGTGTTTGTGGCCGTTCCTCCCCCAAAGCTTCATCTCGTGCTCTGAGCTGTGCCATTATCTCCAGTCTTCTTCTCCCACCCTGGAAGATCTCAGCTTTATCCCAAAATGGTCTGCTATTGACTGTAACTGTGCCTTGGTGCACTCCTCCAGCACCTGCTCATCTCTAGTGTCAATGAACCTTGTTACTTTATCATCCTCCATCTTGTGCTATAGTGATAACCTGTACCTGATACCTAATACCACTGCCAAGTACCACAACTGCAACCTTTATTTGATCGTGATCCTGGCAAGGTCGCCAATGTCGGGGTTTATCGGTGAGCAACAGTATACTCAAGGTCACTCACCGTAGCCCTGTGGGTCTTCACTCTATCCTCGCGGCGCCACTGTACGCCAGGAGAGTATCCCAGTCAATCCCAACCGGCCTCTGATCGAGAAGGAGTGGAACACAACTTGTTCTCTTAATGGTTGTATGCCCGCCCCAGCATAGGGCTCTACTACTAACCACAAGGTCGCCAACTGGTGTTTTCGGTGTCCAGTAACACGTCAGTGGTTTTGTTGAATTGTGGTAACAGTGGCAAGAGCACACTCAATATGTCTGATATCAGGCAGGTATTTACTTCTATCGCTCTCTGCTTTCAGTATTATACAGCCAAAAGAAATATGGAGGGGATGATATAAACACCAATGTACTTTGTATTTTACTTAAAACTCATTCAAAGACATCACAAGATTATATCAATAAGCAAACAGCTGTTTCAGGCAGAAGTCGCTCGTTCCCACATATAATCATGAACTCCCAAGCCGGCAACGCTCCCCCTCACGTCAATGTCAAAATCAGCTGGGCGACTACCACTGCGCAATGTTATTTTATCTGTTTGCTTGTGGTGTGACGCGCCAGTTTCTTTAAGTTCTCAAAGATCACTAGAAGTTCGAACACACAATATTTGCGACAATAGCACATAAACACTTCGCTGCACTGATCTTGAGCTCAATCAAACATCTCTATATTAGACACAATAACTCACTATCATAGTATAACATACTGCCCTTCATTTAATGATAATGTATGCAAGTATATATCACTGGAGTTCTCAGTAATTCCTTCCGTGGGCGATAACACAATTAATCACTGCACACATGAATGATTATTCAATACACGAGCATAGACATATATATATATATATATATATATATGGATGAGTCATAGACATCAATAATGGTAATAACATAGTTACTGGGCACATAGCCTAACTCCAAATACTGGCATATTTATATATATATTCTCTCACTAAATGATCATATTAAAGTCTCATGAAAGACATTATCAACACAGTAAATTCATCAATTACTCCGGGTGCCTGCACACACCAATAATAATCATAAATATCGTGAGTACTCTTTATAGTCCCACTCTGCACACTGGTGCCTTACTGTGACATAGTGAGCCTTGCTCACGACATACAAAATACTCTGGCTAAATAATATAGCTGACTAAAGGGGAATTGGGAGGGAAACTAGAATCACCTACTTCCACCTATCCTCCGGTGAGAGTTGAGTTGTAGCTCCTGGTCCTGGCTCCTGCCTCGTGTAGGGAACGCCCCCACACACACACTGTCGTGTCCTCCAGGAACTCAATCAACGTCCCACCATAAGCGCGTCGTCTCCGTGCCTTTTCACTGCAGGTCCGTGTTCGTCCTTGACTTCTTGTAGGGTTGGAGTCGGTCTCCCGGCCGTCAACTTCTCCTCCCAGATACACTGCCCGCCTACGTCTCGGCTGCAGTCGTTCGGATTCCCGAATAGTTTTCTTCTTCCACCGCTTCCCGGTGGCTCGGTCTAGCCACTACGCCATCACAAACGGGTGAACTGCCTCAGACGTCGCATACGTCACTGCACAGACTTCACTCTTCTTGCACAGTACCTGTCCTGGAGCACTTGTTGCTCAATATCCCGTCGATTCCCTCTCTGGTCCAACACATGAACGAAGGACGACCTCACAGAGTACTTGCAGACTTCGGGTGACGCGTAAAATCCACGGGAGCGGGAAACAACTGTCAAACTGACAGGACCAATCTTCGCACGTCCAACCACCTTGACGTGACGTGTCAGACTGATGGCGCCGCCGTGGCGCTCTGACCGGACCCCCCTTCCTTCGTGACGTAACATTCGCCATGGGAGGTTTTCATTGGCTCCCTGTGCCACATCGCTGTCGGTGACCAATCCGGTGTCACTGACGTCACATAGTTTTAGCGGCAAAACAGAAGAGCCAGCGCCATATTGGCTTCCTAAAGGGTCCTAAACCATAGGCCAAAATACTCTTTCTTTTACAAATTTCTCGGCACTCCGAGAACACTACATTCTCCTACATATATCAAACTGATGCCTGCCACGTAGAGAACGCTCGGGTAAAGTGGACATGACTCTTACTGCAGGCGTGGGAGAAATATAAGGGGGGGAACACCGTCACAGTATTTGACCTATGTATTTAAAAGCAATTCATAAATGTAAGCAAGTGTAGCATTTGTCTCCAGGTGTTCTTCACATTTAGCTTTAATTATTTTTTCCAATATTTTCACTTACACTTGTAATACAGGGTTCGAGGTTCCCTATAGTGTCCTTTATTGAAATAGAGTTTAACAACCATTTCAATGTCCCTATTTTCTTTTAGATTATATCTTAACATATAATTAATGTTCAACAGGACATGATTGCTCTTTCCAAAGGGAGGATGGTATTGAATATCAAATATCTCTTCTTTTTTTGTGAATATTTGTTCTAGTACTGATGGAATAATTTATATAATAATCACTAGAAATTATTTAGATAAGAATTTGAATTTATGCATGTCTTTGTTTTGGCATGCCTTTATTTCCACATGTTACATTTCTGCATGTCTCCAATTCTGGAAGTGCTCACTTTTGCATGTGCCTGACAAGGATGTTATATGCACCAGCTTTAATTATTACTCACTCTTGTAACAACCCCCCACCAGCTTTTCTCAGCAGACAGTTTCCCACAAATTGTATATAATACATGACTTATTTTTAGAATTTTAATACATATTGCATCTGTCAATACATTATTAACAATAATATAGGTAATATGGTAGTCTAATGTAGAAATTTGACACTCTTTAACAGAAAATGTACGAGTATAAGCGTAATGTATTAATTCAATAATTACTATTTGTAGTTTTATGTATTTAAAACTATTTGGTAAATATTTTCTTTACAATGCTAATACGCTTCCAACCCTGACAGAATCTGTAGTGCAAGCCTTATCTTGTTGAGCGCAAGAAGAAAAGTTTCTTCAAAAACTTGAATATTTGCAATGTAATATTAAGTAAGTAAATTTTATAATTTTTGTATTATATATGCATGTGTATATACTGTATTTGGATATATGTGTATATATTTGCATATCAAGTATTGCTGATATGTTGAAGCATGTACTGTATTGGTGGAAACAGATATACGGTTAAGATTGCCAATTTACTGTAGTCTAGTCTAATTCAATCATTTTTACTAATCTTTGAGAACATTTATGGTTGAAGTTGCCAGTGCCAGTGGACCACTTTGTGCTTTAGGCCTGGTGGAGCTTGGTCCACCAGGCTGTTGTTTGGAGTGGCCTGCAGATCCACATACAGTCTGCATATGATATACAGTCTGTTGATCAACTGAACTACAGTAGTTAGTTTTTATCATCCGAATGCACCAATATGTCTTCATTCTTCCCAGATGAAGGAACTAGGTAATGTTCATCATCGGAATGCACCATCTGAAGCTTTTCCACACTCATGATACACGAGAGGTTTATCAGCTGTATGCACCATCCTGTGAGTTTTTATAAGTCGCAAACAACTGAATCCCTTGTCACACTCAGGACATTCATGAGGTTTATCATCCGTATGCACAATCATGTGACTTATTGTACTGGAACGTTTTCTGAATCTTTGGCCCGCATTCAGCACACTTGAAATGTTTAGCACCCGTTTGTAGCGTCCTATGGGCATTTATTTATTTATTTACCTTTATATATATATATATATATATATATATATATATATATATATATATATATATATATATATATATATATATATATATATATATATATACATACATACATACATACATACATACATACATACATACATACATACATACATACATACATACATACATACATACATACATTCATACATACATACATACATACATACATGCATACATACATACATACATACATACATACATACATACACACACACACACACACACACACACACACACACACACACACACACACACACACACACACACACACACACACACACAAGATGGTACATTAGGTTTATGAGAGTACATAGCATTAATATTTTTTAATTCTTGTAAAGCAATTAACACCCATAGGGCTTTGGGCAGGTCCTTAACCCTTAAGTTGCTGCAACACATCATATGATGGGTTGAGTGACTTGCTATAAATTGTTTATCCCATCATATGATGTATTAGAGTACTACGCAAGATTTAAACGGCCTGCGATACACGGGGTTCACCTCACCTTCATCAGGGCTCTTGTAAACAGGCGCCTTTTTTTTAAATCATGGGCCAAATTCCCGGGTGTGAGGGCCTCAGTATTGAGTGAGCCACCAAGCCTGACGCATGCAGCATGAGCTCACAGCACTGCTGTTCAGCTTGTGACAACAGCATCGCCTAAAAGTGCCATAATATACATGTTCATGCTATTATTTAGCTTTGATATTATTACAGAAGACCCCTGACTAAAAATTACCTTGATTCTGATAATAGCAGGATTGTTGTGATAATTAGCGCTATAGTGGGAGGAGTAATCTTGGTGGGGAGGGAGGTAGCATTGTCTGCTGACTGTGTGACCACGATTTACTGTCTGGACTCACTAGACTCACGATTTTTTTATTATTTTTCCCATGAACAGAGAACACAAATTAACAGATTAAGAAGAAAAAATAAATTTTTATTTTTTTTTGGTATGCACCTGTGGGTGACAAATGCTAATTAGCCCTGAGCCACACAAGGGTTAATCAACAGATAAATTTAAGTTGGCCCGGTTGGTCCGTGAGCCCAGTTGGACCAGCATTTAATTTAGAAAATAATCTAGTTTTCTCTTGAAGATGTCCATGGTTGTTCCGGCAATATTTCTTATACTCGCTGGGAGGATGTTGAACAACTCTGGACATCTGATGTTTAT
>NC_091182.1:7521926-7524588 GCF_040958095.1 Procambarus clarkii | reverse complement strand
CACACACCCGCACCCCCCCCCGCACACACACACACCCCGACACCCCCCCACCCCCACCAGGAAGCAGCCAGTGACAGCTGACTAACTCCCAGGTACCTATTTACTGCTAGGTAACAGGGGCATTCAGGGTGAAAGAAACTTTGCCCATTTATTTCTGCCTCATGCGGGAATCGAACCCGCACCACAGAATTAAGAGTCCGGCGCTCTATCCACCAGGCTGCTAGGCTCCTGTCGATTGTGTGTGTGTGTGTGTACTCGCCTATTTGGGCTTGCGGGAGTTGACCTCCCGCAAGTGTAGATATGATAGAGCCTACTGGACTCTATCATATCTACACTTGAAACTGTGTATGGTGTCTGCCTCCACCACATCACTGCCTAATGCATTCCATTTGTCAACCACATTAACAGTAAAGAAATACTTGTTAATATCTCTGTGGCTCATTTGGGCACTGTTTCCACCTGTGTCTTCTAGTGTGGGTGCCCCTTGTGTTAAATAGCCTGTCTTTATCTACCCTGTTGATTCCTCTGAGAATCTGGTACGTGGTGATTATATCCCCCCATACTCTTCTGTCTTCAAGCGACGTGAGGTTTAATTCCTGTAGTCTCTCCTCATAGTTCATATCTCTCAGCCCGGGTACTAGTCTGGTGGCAAACTTTTGAACTTTTTCCAATTTAGTCTTATCTTTGACTAGATATGGACTCCATGCTGGGGCTACGTACTCCAGGATTGGTCTGACATAAGTGATATATGAAGTTCTGAATGATTCCTTACACAAGTGTCTAAATGCCGTTCTTATGTTAGCCAACCTGGTATATGCTGCTGATGTTATCTTCTTGATTTGGGCTGCAGGAGACAGGTCTGGCGTGATATCAACCCCAAGTCTTTTTTTTTCTCTCTGACTCTTGAAGTATTTCATCTCCCAGATAGTACCTTGCATCTGGCCTCCTGCTCCCTACACCTATCTTCATTACATTACATTTGCTTGGGTTAAACTCTAACAATCATTTGTTTGACCATTCCTTCAGCTTGTCTAGGTCTTCTTGAAGCATCAAGCAGTCCTCCTCGGTCTTAATCCGTCTCATAATTTTGGCTTCCTCCGCAAACATTGAGAGAAATTAATCTATACCCTCCGGGAGATCATTTACACATATCAGAAACATGATAGGACCGAGTACAGAGCCCTGTGGGACTCCACTGGTGACCTCACGCCAATCTGAGGTCACCCCTCACCGTAACTCTCTGCTTCCCATTGCTCAGGTACTCCTTTATCCACTGGAGCACCTTCCCAGATACACCTGCCTGTCTCTCCAGCTTATGTACCAGCCTCTTATGCGGTACTGTGTCAAAGGCTTTCCGACAATCCTAGAAAATGCAGTCCGCCCAGCGTTCTCTTTCTTGCTTAATCTTTGTCACCTGGTCGTAGAATTCTATTAAACCAGTCAGGCAAAATTTACCCTCCCTGAATCCATGTTGGCGATTTGTCACGAAGTCCCTTCTCTCCAGATGTGTTACCAGGTTTTTCTCACGATCTTCTCCATCACCTTGTATGGTATACAAGTCAAGGACACTGGCCTGTAGTTCCGTGCCTCTTGCCTGTCTCCCTTTTTGTATATTGGGACCACATTCGCGGTCTTCCATATTTTGGTAGGTCTCCCGTATCCAGTGACTTACTATACACTATGGAGAGTGGCAAGCAAAGTGCCTCTGCACACTCTTTCAGTACCCATGGCGAGATCCCGTCTGGACTAACAGAATTTCTAACATCCAGATCCAGCAGGTGTGTCTTGACCACTTCTCTCGTAATTTCAAAGTCTTCCAAGGCTGCCTGGTTTACCTCCCTTTCTCCTAATACAGTGACCTCACCTTGTTATATTGTGAAGACCTCCTGGAACCTCTTGTTGAGTTCTTCACACAACTCATTGTCATTCTCTGTATACCTGTCGTCACCTGTTCAAAGTTTCAAAACCTGTCCTTTCACTGTTGTTTTCCTTCTGATGTGACTGTGGAGTAGCTTTGGTTCGGTCTTGGCTTGGTTTGCTATATTATTTTCATAACTTTTCTCTGCTTCTCTTCTCACACTGACATACTGATTCCTGGTTCTCTGGTATCTCTCTCTGCTTTCTGGTGTTCTGTTATTCCGGAGTGTGTGTGTGTGTGTGTGTTTTAAGCTTAACACATTTTAAGTTTCTATTACAATTATGTGTAGTTACAGGCAAGGCTGATTTGGGAGGTCGACGGAACACTTCAATAGAGGAGGCAATAAAACTGCACTGTAAGTTTGGTGTAGTACCGTTCAGCACACCTGCTTACACGGATATGGTAGCATTTAAAGAGCCAGTTAAATCATTCGGCATCACATGGCCGCTAAAGTGGAACACTCTGCTACCCACCTAGCTCATGCAAGCTTTTTCTCGTGCGGTGAGTATTATCTATTTTCATTTATTTATTAAACAGAATTAAGATTAAAGTTAGAGTTCTGATCTCTGCTGGAAAGATATAGATGTTCAACTCATCTCTCTCTCTCTCTCTCTCTCTCTCTCTCTCTCTCTCTCTCTATATATATATATATATATATATATATATATATATATATATATATATATAATATAATATATATATATATATATATATATATATATATATATATATATATGTATATAT
>NC_091182.1:7511926-7519426 GCF_040958095.1 Procambarus clarkii | reverse complement strand
CCTCCAACAGCTTCCTTTCGACTGAGAATCTACTAGAAGCCATCAAAGCAACATCGGTTGGAACCTTGCAGCACATCCCCAAAGCTGCCCGGCCCCAGGCAGCAGCCAAAGAGGCATCCAAAGAGGCATCCAGCCTCTTGAAAAAGGTCAATGACTCCCCCGGAACTATCCAAGCATGGCACAACCTTCTCCTGTTTGGAAACATATGCCTAGCTGTCCCTGCAAGGAGAGACAAATCACTAGCTTCGTCGGTCATTATGGTTATAAATAGTTTTCCTAGAGAGGACAAGCAGGCACCCCTCTCCACCCGTGCCAAAAACACCCACCGCAGGAAAGGTATCAACAGCAGAACCGAGGCATCCAAAATCAGAGCAACAGTCAGCAAGAATATAGAAGAAGCCAACACAATAGGGGCGATCAGAGTCATCACCAGTGAAGACACAGTTGCCACCAGGGATGCCAATACAGCACAAGCCCTGAGGAAAAAACACCCATCCAGTTCCTCGTGACGACAGTGTCCCCCTAGTCGGTGTCACCAGAGCAGAACCCCTGTGTGTGCTTGAATCCATGGTGCACAAAGCAGCTTTATCCTTCCCACCAGGATCAGCAGGTGGGTTCACAGGACTACGGCCCAACCACATTAAACAAATGCTCAACCCTGCACTGGGAGACATTGCACAGGGCCTCCTGGTGGAACTAACTAGATTCGCCAACACATGTCTAGCTGGCAACATACCAGAGACCATACGGCCTCTCTTTTTTGGCGCTACCCTCTGTGCCCTGAGGAAAAAAGATGGAGGAATCAGACCGATAGCTGTGGGCAATTCACTCCGGCGTCTCGTCGCTAAGGCTGCTGCTAGAGCAGTTAGTCAGGCAGCAGCCGACATGCTGAAGCCAAAACAGATTGGGTTTGGCATTCCTCAAGGGTGTGAGGCAGCGGCTCATGCAGCTAGGGCCTACATTGCCAACATTACGAATGAAAAAGCCCTGATAAAGCTGGACTTCAAAAATGCTTTCAATCTGGTTAGAAGGGATGCAGTACTCAGTGCAGTTCATCGCCTTTTTCCTTCCCTCTACCGTTTGTAAACTCATGCTACAGCAAGAATCTAACTCTGCTTTTTGGGGAACATGAAATTGAATCACAAGAAGGTGTCCAACAAGGTGACCCCCTTGCTCCTTTTCTGTTCTGCCTAGTTATCAAGGAAGTCACCGATAACCTGTCCAGTGAGCTCAACATTTGGTTTTTGGTTGATGGTACTCTAGCCGGCTCCCCAGCCTCACTCTTGGACGACATAAGAATAATCCAGGAGCAAGGAGCAAGCCTAGGCCTCACCCTGAACCCTTCCAAGTGCGAAATAACCTCCACCAACCAGCACATAATAGAGCAAATAAAGGTTGTTTTGCCTGACATTCATACAACCAACCCTGAGGACAGCACACTCCTAGGTGCTCCTCTTGGAAGGAATGCCATCGACGGGGTCCTCGGTAAGAAGATCACTGACCTGAAGAGGATGAACGAGAGGATTGAAGACATCGATGCTCATGATGCACTTTACCTCATCACCAGATGCTTGTCCCTCCCCAGGCTGACCTACTTTCTAAGATGTTCGCCATCTTTCAACAATATTAAATTAGAAGAGTATGACAGCTTGCTGAAATCAACACTAGAAAAAAGCCCTCAATCTTTCCCTCAGCGACTCACAGTGGAAACAGGCCTCCCTTCCTGTCAGACTCGGGGGCCTTGGCATGCGCACAGCAACACAAATTGCTGTACCAGCGTTCCTGTCCTCTTCAGTGGGGTCTGACAACTTGGTGAAGGAAATCCTACCTGAGCACCTAGTTCAACAGGCAGGGGTGCATGATCCCAGCTTCACAGACTGCACAACCAAATGGGTCTCTCTCGCAGGACCAGCACCCCAACCACCGCCTTCTGAAGCCCATAAGCAATCCAGCTGGGATCGCCCCATTGCCGACCAAGAAGCTGCAACTTTGCTAGAAGCTGCGACAACACCACATGACACTGCCTGACTTAGAGCTGTAGCAGCTCCCCATGCAGGTGATTTCCTATTAGCAACCCCAATGTCAGCAACCGGCACCCGTCTCACACCGCAGGCCCTCCGAATTGCCGGGGCTCTCCGCCTAGCTGCCCCAATCCACACCGAATACAGGTGTATTTGCGGCGAGGCAGAGGCCGACAGATATGGACGGCATGGCCTTCTTTGCCAAAGGACGGGAGGATGGAATGCAAGACACGGCGAGGTTAATGACATTATTAAGAGAAGCCTTACCACAGCCGGCCCCCTCCCCGCTCAGCTCGTTGTCGCCGTCTGGGGGCTTAGTGGGCGGCTGCCGGAGTGTGATGCTCCTTGGGACAGTCCTCTGTCCTTTTCTAGCCTTGTGCTCCTGCTGCCGTCCTCTCCAATTCTGCTGGGCATCTTTTCCTTTTCCTTCTGTTTCGTTTTTCTCCCCCCTCTTCTCCTATCTGCTTGCCGTTTCCTGCCGACCTTTTGCTCGTTCTGGTTCTTCCCTTGGACTTCTTCTACTTTGACGCCCGGGTGCTTGAGGAGGCATACTCTTGCACCCGTAGAACTGCAGTACCCGACGTCGAGAGCGAGGGGAACCTTTTATTGTCAATCCCCACTTCGTCACTGAACCCGATCTCGACGGACTGTCGGTTTCTTAAGGTGGCGTTTGTGGGGCGTATACTCACGACGCACCCCTAGGAGGCCCCGACAAGATCGGCGATAGCTTCTTGTTGGGTGTCCTGCCTCTAATTGTGGCTCCATGGTGGGTGTGGGGGCACATTCGTGAGTGAATTCGTAATTTCGTCAAGATGATAACCCCTGTTCGGCTGCTTCTGGCTTACCTTTTCAGGCTCGTGGGGTGGGCGACCAAGCCCCCGAGTCGGTCCGTATTGGAAGACCGGGCTCTGTAGCCTCCGCTGCATTGGGCCCCGACCTTGCTCCTCCTTTGGCCTCTCTGACTCCTTCCCCTGGCTCCCCTCCCTCCTCTGTGGTTGGGTTGAGCCCCAAGCCCCCAGTGGTGACTACCTCGTCCCCTGGCGCGGCTCCTTCTCTAGTTGTAACTACTGCGCCTTTTAACCCCTCTCTCTCTGGGGGTTCTCACCGCCGTTCTCGTCACGGCCGCCCTCGCTCGATTCCTTCCAGTTCTGCTACCTATCAAGCCTTGTTTGGTCCCGCTTCGTGGGCCAAATATTTTGATCTCCTCCCTCTTGATTCTGCGCCTCCTGACGATTTCTCCCTTCATCGACATCTCATTGATTCCGTGGATGCCTCCATTACTTTTAACCCCACTCGTCTCGGTACGCGTGTCGTTGCTGCTCCTTCTCAGGATGCTGCTTCCCGCTTGGCTGCCTTATCCTGCCTTGGCGAGACCCCCGTTCGGGTCTCGAAGAACGTTCAGTTGAATGCCAGTGTTGGCACTATTTTGCTCCCGCCCCATGTTGCGACCGGTGTTCGGGACCTACGCGACTGCCACGACGATATTCGACATATCCTCGCTGCCCAGGGCCATTCTATTCTCCAGGTGGACACGTTTACTCGTCCCCCTCGTGGTAGTCGCCGTCAACCCCTCCGGGTTGTGAAGATTACCTTTGATGGTAGGACCCTTCCACCCTCTGTCATTCTTGCTGGTGCCAGGTGCTCTGTCCAGGAGTACATTCCTTCTCCTCGGCTCTGCAACAAGTGCTGGAGGTTTGGGCATGGTGCCCTCCGCTGCTCCGGGACTGTCTCTCTCTGTCCTTTGTGTGGTGGCGAAGGTCACTCTAAGTCGGAGTGCGCTTCTCCCCAGGCTCGTTGCCTCAACTGCGGTGAGGCCCATCCTACCTTCTCCCGTGCGTGTGTCCATTACAAGCTTGAGGCAGCCGTCCTCAACTTGAAGCACCGGGAGCGTTTATCTTTTCCTGAGGCGAGGCGCCAGGTTCGCCGGCTCCCGCCTTATGCTAATATCTCTTATGCTCACGTGTTGCGCTCTTCCTCTCCTCGTCCTTCCCGCCTTCCTCAGACTCACAACCGTTTCCAGGCCTTGGACCCTGATGCGCCCACTGCCCCCTCCTCTGTCCCTTTGGGTTCTCTCCCGAAGGATCCTCCTCCTGGTCCTCTGTCTGGGGTTCCCCTTCCTTCTACCCGGTCTGTCGTGTCTTCTGTGTCTCCTTCCTCGTCCCCCTCCGATCCTCCTTCCCATCCTCTTCCTCCATCTATCGGCTCTCCCCGCCGCCTGTCGGTGCGGGCGGATGTCCATCGCTCTCCTAACGGCCGTCGTGTGTGCTCTCGTTCGGCTTCTCCTGTTGAGACACTGGAATCCGTTGCCCGGTACGTAGTTGCTGGGACACCGGTCTCTTTAAGTCAGAAGCGTAAGCCTGGCTCCTCTCCTTCCTCTTCCCCGGCGGGTAAGAAGGCTTCGCTTTCTTCCTCAGCTCCTCCTTCTGGCTCTGTTGCTCCTTCCACTCCCGTTTCAGTGCTTGCGCCCCCTGTTCCTGCTATGGAGGTTTCTTTGGCCCCTGCTTCCCTTTCGGTTGCTGCTCTTGCTGGGGTGCGCTCCTCTCTTTCTACTCCCCCTCTTCCTGCTGCTGTCCTTGACTGCTCCTCTCCGTTGTCTCCTCCTCCTCCTCCTCCTCCGGACCCTGCCCGCCCACCTCTGATCTGTTCTCCCGTTTCCTTCCCTCCGTCTTTGCTCAGTTTACCCATGCCCCCTAACCCTGACTTTGCTGACCCTGATCCCGACCCTGATATTCTTTAACGTGCTCTGTTGGTCTTTCGCCTTTGTTTCTTCCTTGTTCTCTGTTTTTGTCCTTTCTCTTCTCGTCGTTGTCCATTCTTCAATGGAACGTTCGAGGTTATTACGCCAATTTCCTCGAACTCCAACTTCTGGTTTCGCGGTTTTCGCCCCTTTGTGTCTGTCTCCAGGAGCCGATGCTTGGTGCTCGTCCTGGTCGTTTTCGTGGCTATTCCTTTCTCTCCCCCCCCCAGCCATTGCTGGGGCTTCTAATTCTTCTGCTCTCTTGATTCGGGCTGATGTTCCCTTTGTTCCTTTACTTTTTCCTTCGCCTCTCCATTGTTCTGCTGCTCGTATCTTTGTGGGGAAATGGTACACAGTTTGTTCCATTTATCTCCCCCCGAGTGTCCCGCTCTCTCTTCCTGATTTGAAACACCTCCTAGATTCCTTGCCGGAGCCTGTGCTCCTGCTGGGTGACTTCAATTGTCGTCATTCTCTTTGGGGTGAAGTTCTGACGAATACCCGGGGTCGCCTTCTTGAGCCGTTTCTCCTCTCTTCTTCCCTGTCTCTTCTGAATTCTGGTGAGCCCACTCATTTGGACTCTCGAACTCGCACCCTTTCTTGTCTTGATCTTTCTCTCTGCTCTTCTTCTCTTTACTTAGATTTCACATGGCAGGTTCTTGATGACCTCCATGGAAGTGATCATTTCCCCATCCTTGTTTCCTTTTTCTCTTTTCGCCCTTCCCTCTCTTTCCCTAGGTGGCAGTTTGCTAAGGCGGACTGGACCCTATTTTCCCTCAGTGCTACTCTCTCTGACCTCTCCCTTCTGCCCCTCTCTCGCGCTCTCCTCCTTTTTCATGACACTGTCTTCGACGCTGCCCTCCGCTCTATTCCTCGCTCTTCCTCTCGGGGTCCACGGAAGTGCGTTCCCTGGTGGAATGCGGACTGTGCTCGGGCTGTCCGCTGTAAGCGTGCAGCCTGGAAGAAGCACCGCCGTAGGCAGACGACCGATTCTTTTCTTTTCTTTCGGAAAGCGAGTGCGGTGGCCCGTAGGGCCATCCGTACGGCTAAACGTGAATGTTGGGCATCTTATGTCTCGACAATTACGTCCGAAACCCCTCTGGCCCAGATCTGGAAGCGTATCCGCAAGATAGCGGGTAAGTTCGTTCCCGATGTTTCACCGGTCCTTCACCTCCATGATACTCTTGTGGCGGACCCGTTGCAGGTCGCTTCCGAACTGGGTTCCCACTTTTCTTCTGTTAGCTCTGGTCTTCATCTTCCCCAATCTTTCCTTCTTCGTAAACCTGTCCTTGAGTCTCGTCCTTTAGATTTCTGCACTCATCTTCAGCTTCCCTATAATGATCCCTTCTCTCTCTCTGAACTTCGTTCTGCCCTGGCCCTCTGCGGTTCTACGGCGGCGGGCTCCGATGGTATTCATTATGAGATGCTTCGCCATCTCCCTCCGAGCACGTCTCGGTATTTACTGAGTCTGTATAATCGGATCTGGGAGTCGTCGTCAGTCCCTGAGGACTGGCTCGATGCCGTTGTCCTCCCTGTTCGCAAACCGGGGTCTCTGGGTACTTCCCCTAAGGACTTTCGCCCTATTGCTCTCACAAGTTGTGTCTGCAAACTCTTTGAACGTATGGTTAACGTTCGTCTGATGTGGTTCCTGGAACACCATCACCTCCTCTCCCCTTCTCAATTTGGTTTCCGCAAGTGCCGCAGCACGACAGATGTCCTGGTGAACTTGGAGGTCTATATACGTACTGCTTTTGCTGCGAAGACCTCCGTTGTTGCCGTCCTTTTTGACCTAGAAAAGGCTTACGACACCACTTGGCGTTATCATATCCTATCTCAACTTCATTCTTTTGGCCTTCGTGGTCATCTCCCTCTCTTTCTCCGCAGCTTCCTCTCTCGTCGTTCCTTTCGGGTGCGCCGTGGTACTGCTCTCTCTCCCTCTTTTCAGCAATACGAAGGTGTGCCCCAGGGTAGTGTTCTGAGCACTACTCTTTTTCTGGTTGCCCTCAATGGTCTTCTTTCCTCTCTTCCTTCTGGTGTCTTCTCCGCTCTCTATGTCGATGATCTTACCCTTTGTTGTCAGGGTGATGATTCGCCTCTCCTTCAACGCCGGCTTCAACTTGCGATTGATGCCGTGTCGTCTTGGGCCACAGGTCATGGCTTCAAGTTCTCTACTTCTAAGACTTGTGCCATGACTTTTACGCGGAAACGGGTTGTTCTTCGTCCCTCTTTGTCACTTTATGGTCATCCCCTTGAATACAAAGATTCCGCGAAGCTTTTGGGGTTATTCCTTGACACTCGTTTGTCTTGGTCTCCCCATATCTCTTACCTCCGTGTTGAGTGCTCTAAGTCCCTTACCCCTCCTTCGGGTCTTGTCCCATACTTCTTGGGGGGCAGATAGGCGCACTCTCCTTGCTTTACATTCCTCTCTCGTCCTGTCTAAGCTCGATTATGGTTGCCCTGCTTACTCGTCTGCTTCTCCTTCTACTCTTCGCCGTCTTGATGCTTTGCACCATACTGGGTTGCGCCTCAGTTCTGGTGCCTTTCGTTCGACTCCCGTCCTTAGCTTGTATGTTGACACTGGCTTCCTGTCTCTCCAGGACCGCCGTGATCGCTACTGTCTTCGCTATCTTGCGCGGTCCTTGCAACATCCTTCCTCTCGTCTCTGTCGTGCTTTAACTTTTACCCCTCCTGCGGTTCCTGTTCCTCTTCACCACCTCCCTCTTTCTGTCCGGTTATCTCGCCTGC
>NC_091182.1:7334426-7504426 GCF_040958095.1 Procambarus clarkii | reverse complement strand
GGAATCCAGCAAAACTCAACTGACTTAAATTTACTGGAAATAAGAAACAGCCAATGCTGAATCTCGACGACCACTGGATGGACCAGATTAAAGGACCCGAGAACCATGAGGGCACTACGAGAGTCAACGACAACCACGAAGGAAGATTGACAACGAAACAGAAGGAGACAAAGGGCATAGAGAATAGCATAAAGTTCAGCTGTGAAGATGCTTGTCTCTGGAGGTAGGCGACACATATAAGTGTGGTCAGGAAAAACACAGAGTAGCCTACACCGTCCGCAGACTTAGACCCATCGGTATGGTGGAAACGGTGCAGGAGTGCGAAGAAAAGTGCTCAAGGAAAAGGCGTTTCAGAACCGTAGAGGGAGTAAAAGCTTTACTGATGTGGGTCAAGGATGTACAAAACTACAAAAGGGGGACTCTCCATGGGGGCAAGGAAGGAACAACACGAGGAGAAACATTAGATATACGAACTGAAAGAGAAACCTGTAAGAGGATAACCAGACAGAAAGAGGGAGGTGGTGAAGAGGAACAGGAACCGCAAGAGTTAAAGCACGACAGACGAGAGGAAGGATGTTGCAAGGACCGCAAGATATCGAAGACAGTACGATCACGGCGGTCCTGGAGAGATGGAAGCCAGTGTCAACATACAAGCTGAGGGCAGGAGTCGAACGAAAGGCACCAATGCTGAGGCGCAACCCAGTATAGTGCAAAGCATCAAGACGGCGAAGAGTAGAAGGAGAAGCAGACAAGTAAGCAGGGCAACCATAATCGAGTTTAGACAAGACGAGAGAGGAATGCAAAGCAGGGAGAGTGCGCCTATCCACTCCCCAAGAGTATGGGACAAAACCTTATGGAGGGTAAGGGCCTTAGAGCATTCAACTCGGAGGTAAGCGATATGGGGTGACTAAGACAAACGAGTGTCAGAGATTAACCTCAAAAGCTTAGCGAAATCCCTGAACACATGGGGATGGCCATAAAGTCACAAAGAAGGACGAAGAACGATATGCTTCCGAGTAAAAGTCATAGCACAAGTCTTAGACGTAGAGAACCTGAAGCCATGATTGGTGGCCCAAGACGACACGGCATCAATCTCAAGTTGAAGCCATCGTTGAAAGAGAGGCGAATCATCACCCCGACAGAAAGGGTAAGATCGTCGACATAGAGAGCGGAGAAGACGCCAGAAGGAAGAGAGGAAAGAAGACAATTGAGGGCAACCAGAAAAAGAGTAGTGCTCAGAACGCTACTTGGGGCACACCATCATATTGCTGAAAAGAGGCAGAAAGAGTGGCACCAAGCCTCACTCGAAGGAATGACGAGAGAGGAAGCTTTGAAGAAAGAGAGGCAGACGACCACGAAGGCCAAAAGAATGAAGTTGGGACAGAAAATGATATCGCCAGGGGTGCTGTAAGCCTTTTCTAGGTCAAAAAGGACGGCAAAAACGGAGGTCCTCGCAGCAAAAGCAGTACGAATATAAACCTCCAAGTTCACCAGGATATCAGTTGTGCTGCGGCATTTGCGAAAACCAATTTGAGAAGGGGAGAGGTGGTGATGGTGTTCTAAGAACTACATCAGACGAACGTTATCATACGTTCAAAGAGTTTGCAGACACAACTCGTGAGATCAATAGGGCGGAAGTCCTTAGGGGATGGCCCAAGAGACCCTGTTTCCAGAAAGAAGGACAACGGTATCGACCCAGTCCACAGGGACTGACGAGGACTCCCAGACCCGATTATACAGACTCTGTAAATACTAAGACCTGCACGGACGGAGATGGCGAAGCATCTCATAATGAATTCCATCGGGGCCTGCCGCCGTAGAATCACAGAGGGCAAGGCCAGATTGAAGTTCAGAGAGAGAGAAGGGATCGTTATAGGGAAGTCGGAGATGGGTGTAGAAATCCAAGACGAGATTCAAAACAGGTTCATGAAGAAGGAAAGATTGTGGAAGATGAGAGCCAGAGCTAACAGATGAAAAGTTGGAACCCTGTTCGGTCGTGACCTGCAACGGGTCCGCCACAAGAGTACCACGGAGGTGAAGGACCGGCGAGACATCAGGAACGAACTTACCTGCTATCGTGCGGATACGCCTCCAGATCTGTGGCAGAGGAGTTTCGGACGTAATGGTGAAGACATAAGACATCCAACATGCACATTTAGTGATACGGATAGCCCTACGGGCCACGCACTCGCCTTCCGAAACAAAAGAAAAGACTCAGCCGTCTGACGGCGGCGGTGTCTCTTCCAGGCTGCACGCTTACAGCGGACAGCCCGAGCACAGTCCACATTCCACCAGGGAACGCACTTCCGTTTCCCCGAGAGGAAGAGCAAGAAATAGAGCGGAGGGCAACGTCGAAGACGGTGTCATGAATAGGAGGAGACAGCGAGGGAGAGGCAGAAAGGAGAGGTCAGAGAGAGCAGCACTGAGGGTAAATAGGTCCAGTCCGCCTTAGCAAACTGCCCCTAGGGAAGGAGAGGAGAGGTGAAAAGAGAAAAAAGTAACAAGGATGGGGAAATGGTCACTGCCATGGAGGTCATCAAGAATCCGCCACGAGAAATCGAAGTAAAGCGACGACGAGCAGAGAGAAAGATCAAGACAGGAAAGGCTGCGAGTCCGAGAGTCCAAATTAGTGGGCTCACCGGAATTCAGAAGAGACAGGGAAGAAGAGAGGATGAACGTTTCGAGAAGGCGACACCGGGTGTTTGTCAGAACATCACCCCTATGGGTATGTCGACAATTGAAATCACCCAGCAGGAGCACAGGCTACGGCAAGGAGTCCAGTAGGTGTTTAAGATCGGGAAGAGAAAGGGGACATTCGGGGGAGATGTATGGAACAAACCGTGTACCATGTACGCATAAAGACACGGGCAGCAGAACAATGGGAGAGGCGATGGAAAAAGTAAGGGGACAAAGGGAACATCAGAGAGAATCAAGATAGCAGAAGAGTTAGGAGCCCCAGCAACAGCTGTGGGGAGAGAACGGAACGGAAATATCAGGAGAAAGCGCCAAGCCGTTACGACTATATAGCACTTGGAAGGGTCAGGATAAGGATTTAGGATGGACGGAAGGAAGAAATGGGAAGGGGGAGAGAAAGGAATAGCCACGGAAGCGACCAGGACGAGCACAAGCATCGGCTCCTGGAGACAGACACAAAGGGAGAAAACCGTGAAATCAGATGCTGGAGTTCAGGAAATTGGCGTAATACCACGAATGTTCCACTGAAGAATAGACATCGACAAGAAGAGAGAGGACAGAAACAGAGAACAACGAGGAAACAAAGGTGAAAAGGGAACACAGCACGTTAAAGAAGGGCAGGATCAGGATCAGAGTCAGCAAAGTCAGGGTTAGGGGGCATGGGTTACCTGAGTAAAGATGGAGGGAAGGGAGCGAAAGGACAGACCAGAGGCGGACGTGTAGAGTTCGGAGGTGGAGGGGGACAACCGAGGGTCAAGGACAGCAGCAGGAGGGGCAGAAACCAGGGAGTGCACCTAAGCAAGGGCAGCAATCGAGAGGGAAGCGGGGACCAAAGAAACCTCCATAGCAGGAACGGGGCGCAACCACCGAAACGGGAGGGAATGTAGAAAGAGTGTCAGAGGTAGAGGGCGTGGAAGAAAGCGAAGCCTTCTTACCCGCCGGAAGGAGGAAGGAGAGGAGCCAGGCTTTCGCTTCAGACTCAAAGAGACAGGCGTCCCAGCAACAATGTACTGGGCAACAGATTCAAGCGTCTGAACAGGAGAAGCAGAACGAGAGCAAACACGATGGCTGTTGGGAGAGCGATGGACATCAGCCCGCACTGACAGGCGGCGTGGAGAGCTAAATGACACTCTTGTTGCAAGTCGTTACGTTTTCTATGAAGCTGTTGGATGCTCATTAAACTAAGAGTGGTCTCTAAGTAAAGCACCCGTAAGACCTATTCCTGTGTTTGGCCAGTCGCACAGCCGATTATTATTGCCATGTATTTTGTTCTTTTAAACGTCTTTTACTGGAGGTATCTAACTTAGTGTTATAGATCCATTAAGGGGGCTTATTACGGTTTCGTAAAAATTGTTCAATTTGTTTATAAATTTATTTATGAAATGGTTATAGAAGGGGCTGCAACTGGTCCAAGTTTCAGCATCACACCCTAAACAGAAAAGGAGAAAAAAATACACAACGTATTATGCAACGAATTTTCAACATTTTCAAATAGTTTCAGGGAACACATGTGTCAACTAAAATCATTTCTATAACACTCAGATATTAAATGTAGCACATAATAAAGGATTGTAGTGATCAGTTTTATCAAAAAAGTGTTTAGTGCAATAATATAATTATTCAAAGTTACCCTTCCAAAAATATGCAATATATGATGTTTATAAATTTTTATAAAATCAACAAATGTACTTTGGACTAAAATGTCTCAATAGGTTTGTAGAAGCACAAACTTTACAAATAAGGTGTAATTTGCATGTAAATTGAGTAATAAATGAAAGCTCTGAAGTACTTTGAAGGTGTAAATTACTTTCCAGAGTAAAATAAAGATCCAAGTTCGGCCACCTGTAGCTGAGCGTGACTTCGACAGATTTCGTTTATAATTGGCACTCTTGCAGATAGGCATCCATTGAGCAAGGTGTGCAAGTTTCATGCTAATCCCTTGATAACAAACGAGAAAAAAAATTGGCAAAAAAAAGGAAAAAAAAAGAAAAAAAAAGAAAAAAAAAAAAACAATTTTACATATAAATATATTGCACATACATATTACAAGAGTTTGTGCTTCTACAGCACATAGTAGACATTTTAGTTGACACATGTGTTCCCTGAGATTATTTGAGAATGTTGAACATTCGTTGCATAATACGTTGTGTATTTTTTTTCTCCTTTTCTGTTTAGGGTGTGATGGTGAAACTTGGACCAGTTGCAGCCCTTTCTATAACCATTTCATAAAAAAATTTATAAGCAAATTGAACAACTTTTAATTTATACTGATATGCCCCCTTAAGGCACCCCAGATCTGTAAGTGTTTTTTTCGCTCTCAAGAGCTATAGAAGTGTCTTTTCAGACTTTCAAACGCTCTCTCTCTCACAACCTTTATGTTTCACTCTCTCTGCTTCCCACTTTTTTTGCTTTAAACTCGGGTGGATACAGGAACAACATTTTAGACTCCTGTTACCATGCAGAGACCATTCCCTTCCCCATACCTCATAAATCTTACTAATTTGCCCTGGAACATGACCAGCCAATCTGTTTACAACCAGGTACCAATTAGTGCTGGGTGAACAGAGGTGATCAGTGGGTGTGTCGGAGAAGAGAAGATCTGTCGGAGGAGAAGAATGGGAGGGAGGACCGGAGGGAGACGAGGAAGAAGACACAGGAGACGTGGCAGAATGGGTAGAAAGAAAGGGAACCCCCAGACAGAGAGCCATGACGGGGAACCTTTCGGGACAGAGCTCAAAGGAACAGAGGAGGAGGCGTGGGCGTGTCTGGGTCCAAGGCCTGGAAATGGTTGTGAGACTGAGGAAGGCAGGAAGGACGAGGAAATACAGAGCACAACACGCGAGCATAAGAGGCGGTAGTGTAAGGTGGGAGACGGCGAACTTGGTGCCCCGCCTTAGTAAAAGACTAACGTTCCCGATGCTTCAAGTTGAGGACGGCTGCCTCAAGCTTGTAATGTATACACACAGTGTGGGGAAATCTGGCTCTAGTTTAATACTAGTAAAATGTATAATTCTATAAATGCAAAACAATGATTAGATCTAAGATAGCTCGAAGGACCAGAATACATTATTAAATGAGAGAATCAGTGACTAATGGATCTCTATGATTATATGTGAATAAATTCTATTAAGCAATAACTGTAAATTCTATTCATGTTAGAACCACCTTCGTATGACACTTTAGGGGGGGGGGGTCTTCTTTAAGGTTAGTCTGTGTGTGTAACATATATTATGTAATAATAATACTGATAATATGTCACCATTGTGACATATTATCTGGTGCTGCTGGTGATTTTTGGAAGAGAAGCTTCCACCATTTGATCGCACCTTGCATATACATTAACTGAGATAATAAAGCCGATCGCTGTAGTAATCTGAAACTGCTGATAATATGAGTCGTCACTCTTGTGATTTTTAACATGTTTACACACTAGGTTACTTTTAACATACGTCAAGATACCGACATCATATGAACCAACATTTGAGAAAACTACATAGCCTGAGAGTTTGGGTGGGGTTTTATTTTTTGTGGTTGCAGTGTATGATTTCTGCAGGCCCAGTACATCAATGTTGTTGGTAACAGCGTACATCATTAGATCAAACAGCCTCCTTCACACGCTTCTCACATTCCACGTGAGAAATTTAAGAGTGAGTTGGTTGTGGGTAATTGTATTCATAAACCTGACGAAGAGAAGCGTTTACAAGGTTCACAACTGCAGACTATTGTGTACAAGTGACAATTGTTGACAGTCATCAATGGCAAAGAGGTCTTTCATCTGTTTCAAGGTCAGCTGGTTGCCTGCACCTTTCCTAGCTTGTACAATCATTTCATGTTCATCAGGATTCATAGGGACACAAGCGGTATTGTTTGGAAAAGAGTTCTTGAACGCATTTGCTAATTACAGTTAAGACACTCGGTTTTTCATATGTTTCACTCGCCACAGCGGTACTTACAGCACTGGAGGTGAAGTCAATACTTGCTTGAGACGTGTCAACACTTACATCACTGGAAGGCATTTCACTAGAGACTTGGACGTTCACTTCACTCCTCGGGATGTCGAGAGGATCGCTTGAATACTGTCTCAGTTTGTCCATGTGGATCTTAGCATAAATGCTGATGAGACCATTTTCAATCTTCGTGAGTGTTTCTTGGAGCTTATTGACTGTAATTTCTATTTTACTCATGCGAGCTGGAAGTTCTAACACCTCCCTCTGTAGGCTGGCGTCAGGCTTCCCAGGTAGGCGAGGGAAGGTTGAAAGGCTGTTGGTGTCAGGAACGGTGGTGGGGTCATCCCGAGCTGGGCCAGGCTGGTGTAGTGGTGGGATCATCCCGGATGGAGGGGTTGACTGGGGAGGTGGGGGGGCTGCCCCACTGTGCTGTGCGGGGGAGGCCGCTTGTCACAGTCCTTGTGCCAGGCGGTCACACCCTCCCGCAACCACCTGGAACACTTGTGCTTGGTGGCTGAGGATGTGGTCTCATCGGTCCCAAGGGCGTGGTCTTTATTGGGGCATTCTTTAGTGAGATGATTGTCTGCACACAAGGCACAGGTCACTGAAGATTGACAGTGCTTGACTATGTGACCAAAGTGTTGACAATTAAAACACATGACAGCTGAGGACATCCAGGACGTTATGGGACAGGCTGGTCAGTAGGGGCATAGGAACGTAGTGATAACTGGAGGGCGGCGCCTCGTTGTCCCAGATGACGACAATCCTGTTTAGTGGCTTCCCTCCAGACTTGATGCGTCTTGCACTGTACACACCTGGTAGTTCTTTCGCATGGGCGATGTCAAGGTCATGAGGGTAGTATGTGACAAAATACTCTTTGTATCTTCTGGACCTCGCAGGAGTCTGCTGTACTGAATGAGATGCCACCCACTTGACCTTGGAGTAGGGCCAAGATGGAATTTTCTTTGGACCTAGCGACATAGGTGAAGGGTGGCGCGTGTCCATGGATTATATGGTCAATGGAGTCAACGAAAGCACCAGGGAGGTCACGTCTCATCCAAGAGTATCTCCCATCACTGGATCCATCAGATGGAAATGCCAGCCTGACATTTATTACGGGGCACTAGAGTAGGTCGTGGTCCCCCCCCCCTCCCTTTGGGGGGTTGACATCGGTCGTCTTGACAGAATTATTGGCTTTCGTTAACTTTCTCATTTCGTAAGGTATTCCGGCCTTTGTGTACAGTATAATTACCATCCGAGGCTGCTTCATTACTTGAGCTGGTGTCGTCCTCATACACGGCTGTAGTGGGATGGAGTACTTGGCCATACTGTACGCCATGCGGGTTGGTGGCCGAAGTGGACGCAAATGCGTCTGAAGCATTTTGGGGAGGGTCAATGTGGGTGTCCCCAGAAGGCGGGAGGAAAGTGACCATAGTTGCCAGAGTCACAATATGAAGTGACAAGACACGCCAGCTTCTATCACAGAGTAGCACTTCAGGCTACAGCTTGAACCCAGAACAACAGCGGCTACTAATCATAGTGCAGATACAATATGAATAGTTCAGACACCATACAAGCAAACGTAGGTGTATTCACGTTCAGCTGGCAACGCTGCTGTGGGTACTGCACTGGTAGTGTGGTTTCGACTGGAGTGGCAGGTGCTATGAGAGTGCCACAATGATACCTACTTTATCCACACATACACACACACACACACAAACTTAATAGTCCTCTACACTGTATGTAACACTGCACTGGTACCACCAATCACTGAGACATCGGTACAGCGGTATGCGAGTCCGTTCGTGCCACCATGTCCAGGCTGTACAAGGGAAATACAGCTTTAGGGAATGGTGCAATAGGGGCTAAAATTTCAGCGCCCAGGGTACCTACTTAGGAGTCTGACTGGGTGTGAGGTAAGGGGAGACAGCCACTTCCCCATAATCAAGGCGCCAATTCAAAAATATAGTCATTGTTTATCCAGATATCTGGTCAAATCGCACTGCTCACCACTTTGAAACCTAGGTGAAACCTTCCAGTAAGTAAGTAATTATCAAAAGAAGGCACCAAACCGGGAAGGCTATATAGCACCATCAAATGCGCAAAATAATCAGAGGGCACTAAATATCACCAAGGATGCCAATACGAGAACAAAAACGCATAAGGCGAACGATATCAAAAGTATCCGAGTCACCAAGAATTCTATCGAGGGACAGGTGACCGCGAGGGGCGGTCAGAAAGCAAGACACACGCTCGTCCTGAAAGTCAGGACATTCAAGAAGGACATGCACGACCGTAAGAGGGACAATGCAACTAAGACAATAAGGAGCAGGGCGGCGCTCCATCAAGTGACCATGGGTTAAGCGAGTATGGCCAATACGCAACCTCGCCAGAGCTGTTTCCCACCGCCGGTTACGGTGGAAGGAGGACGGCCACGAGGAAACACAACATTTAAGAGTACGTAGCTTGTTACTAGTAACAGACAACCAAGAAGCCTGCCAACGGGTAAGGACTGAGGAATGGATAACAGGGTAAAAGTCAGAATATGGAATGCCTTTACGAGAGATGGGACAAGAGCGGACAGCTTCCTTGGCGGCAAAACTCAACCGACTTAAATTTACTGTGAACAAGAAACAGCCAATGCTGGATCTCGACAACTACTGCATGAACCGGATTAAAGGACCCGAGAGCCATGAGGGCACTACGAGAGTCAACAACAACTACAAAGGAAGACTGACAACGAGAAAGAAGGAGACGAAGAGCATAGAGAATAGCATAAAGTTCGCTATAAAGATGCTAGTCTCCGGAGGTAAGCGACACATAATTGCGATCAGGAAAAACAACAGAGTAGCCAACACCGTCCGCTGACTTAGACCCATCGGTGAAGACAAAAACGGAGTGGGAGTGAGAAGAAAAGTGCTCGAGGAAAAGGCGTTTTAGAACAGTAGGAGGGGTAAAAGCTTTAGTGATACGGGTCAAGGATGTACAAAACCGCGGAAGAGGTACCCTCCACGGGGGCAAAGAAGGAACAACACGAGGAGAAACATCAGAAATACGAACGGAAAGAGAATCCTGTAGGCGAGATAAACGGACAGAAAGAGGGAGGTGGTGAAGAGGAACAGGAACCGCAGGAGGGGTAAAAGTTAAAGCACGACAGAGGCGAGAGGAAGGATGTTGCAAGGACCGCGCAAGATAGCGAAGACAGTAGTGATCACGGCGGTCCTGGAGAGACAGGAAGCCAGTGTCAACATACAAGCTAAGGATGGGAGTCGAACGAAAGGCACCAGAACTGAGGCGCAACCCAGTATGGTGCAAAGCATCAAGACGGCGAAGAGTAGGAGGAGAAGCAGACGAGTAAGCAGGGCAACCATAATCGAGCTTAGACAGGACGAGAGAGGAATGTAAAGCAAGGAGAGTGCGCCTATCTGCCCCCCAAGAAGTATGGGACAAGACCCGAAGGAGGGTAAGGGCCTTAGAGCACTCAACACGGAGGTAAGAGATATGGGGAGACCAAGACAAACGAGTGTCAAGGAATAACCCTAAAAGCTCCGCGGAATCTTTGTATTCAAGGGGATGACGATAAAGTGACAAAGAGGGACGAAGAACGACCCGTTTCCGCGTAAAAGTCATGGCACAAGTCTTAGAAGTAGAGAACTTGAAGCCATGATCGGTGGCCCAAGACAACACGGCATCAATTGCAAGTTGAAGCCGGCGCTGAAGGAGAGGCGAATCATCACGCAGACAGCAAAGGATAAGATCATCGACATAGAGGGCGGAGAAGACACCAGAAGGAAGAGAGGAAAGAAGACCATTGAGGGCAACCAGAAAGAGAGTAGTGCTCAGAACACTACCCTGGGGAACACCTTCGTATTGCTAAAAAGAGACAGAGAGCGGTACCAAGGCGCACCCGAAAGGAACGACGAGAGAGGAAGCTGCGGAGAAAGAGAGGGGGATGACCACGAAGGCCAAAAGAATGAAGTTGAGATAGGATATGATAACGCCAAGTGGTGTCGTAAGCCTTTTCCAGGTAAAAAAGGACGGCAACAATGGAGGTCTTCGCAGCAAAAGCAGTACGAATATAGACCTCCAAGTTCATCAGGACATCTGTCGTGCTGCGGCACTTGCGGAAACCAAATTGAGAAGGGGAGAGGAGGTGATGGTGTTCCAGGAACCACATCAGACGAACGTTAACCATACGTTCAAAGAGTTTGCAGACAACTTGTGAGAGCAATAGGGCGAAAGTCCTTAGGGGAAGTACCCAGAGACCCCGGTTTGCGAACAGGGAGGACAACGGCATCGAGCCAGTCCTCAGGGCCTGACGACGACTCCCAGATCCGATTATACAGACTCAGTAAATACTGAGACGTGCACGGAGGGAGATGGCCAAGCATCTCATAATGAATACCATCGGAGCCCGCCGCCTTAGAACCGCAGAAGGCCAGGGCAGAACGAAGTTCATAGAGAGAGAAGGGATCATTATAGGGAAGATGAAGATGAGTGGAAAAATCTAAAGGACGAGACTCAAGGACAGGTTTACTAAGAAGTAAAGATTGGGGAAGATGAAGACCAGAGCTAACAGAAGAAAAGTGGGAACCCAGTTCGGAAGCGGCCTGCAACGGGTCCGCCACAAGAGTATCATGGAGGTGAAGGACCGGTGAAACATCGGGAACGAACTTGCCCGCTATCTTGCGGATACGCTTCCAGATCTGGGTCAGAGGGGTTTCGGACGTAATTGTTGAGACATAAGTTGCCCAACATTCACGTTTAGCCGTACGGATGGCCCTACGGGCCACCGCACTCGCTTTCCGAAAGAAAAGAAAAGAATCGGTCGTCTGCCTACGGTGGTGCCTCTTCCAGGCTGCACGCCTACAGCGGACAGCCCGAGCACAGTCCACATTCCACCAGGGAACGCACTTCCGTGGACCCCGAGAGGAAAAGCGAGGAATAGAGCGGAGGGCAGCGTTGAAGACAGTGTCATGAAAAAGGAGGAGAGCGCGAGAGAGAGGCAGAAGGGAGAGGTCAGAGAGAGCAGCACTGAGGGTAAATAGGGTCCAGTCCGCCTTAGCAAACTGCCACCTAGGGAAAGAGAGGGAAGGGCGAAAAAAGAAAAAGTTAACAAGGATGGGGAAATGATCACTTCCATGGAGGTCATCAAGAACCTGCCACGTGAAATCTAAATAAAGAGAAGAAGAGCAGAGAGAAAGATCAAGACAAGAAAGGGTGCGAGTCCGAGAGTCCAAATGAGTGGGCTCACCAGAATTCAGAAGAGACAGGGAAGAAGAGAGGAGAAACGACTCAAGAAGGCGACCCCGGGTATTCGTCAGAGCGTCACCCCAAAGAATAACGACAATTGAAGTCACCCAGCAGGAGCACAGGCTCCGGCAAGGAGTCTAGGTGGTGTTTCAAATCAGGAAGAAAGAGCGGGACACTCGGGGGGGGGGGGGGGGGATAAATGGAACAAACTGTGTACCATTTCCCCACAAAGACACGAGCAGCAGAACAATGGAGAGGTGAAGGAAAAAGTAAAGTAACACAGGAAACATCAGCACGAATCAAGAGAGCAGAAGAATTAGAAACCCCAGCAACAGCTGGGGGGGGGGGAGAGAAAGGAATAGCAACGAAAACGACCAGGACGAGCACCAAGCATCGGCTCCTGGAGACAGAAACAAAGGGGCGAAAACCGCGAAATCAGAAGTTGGAGTTCGAGGAAATTGGCGTAATAACCTCTAACGTTCCATTGAAGAATGGTCAACGACGAGAAGAGAAAGGACAAAAACAGAGAACAAGGAAGAAACAAAGGCGAAAGAGCAACAGAGTACGTTAAAGAATATTAGGGTCGGGATCAGGGTCAGCAAAGTCAGGGTTAGGGGGTATGGGTAAACTGAGCAAAGACGGAGGGAAGGAAACGGGAGAACAGATCAGAGGTGGGTGGGCGTGGTCCGGAGGAGGAGGAGGAGGAAGAGGAGGAGGAGACAACGGAGAGGAGCAGTCAAGGACAGCAGCAGGAAGAGGCGGAGTAGAAAGAGGGGAGCGCACCCCAGCAAGAGCAGCAACCGAAAGGGAAGCAGAGGCCAAAGAAACCTCCATAGCAGGAACAGGGGGCGCAATCACTGAAACGGGAGGGGAAGGAGCAACAGAGCCAGAAGTAGGCGCTGAGGAAGAAAGCGAAGCCTTCTTACCCGCCGGGGAGGAGGAAGGAGAGGAGCCAGGCTTACGCTTCTGACTTAAAGAGACTAGGTGTCCCAGCAACTACGTACCGGGCAACGGATTCCAGTGTCTCAACAGGAGAAGCTGAACAAGAGCACACACGACGGCCGTTAGGAGAGCGATGGACATCCGCCTGCACCGACAGGCGGCGGGGAGAGCCGATAGATGGAGGAAGAGGACGGGAAGGAGGATCGGAGGGGGTCGAGGAAGAAGACACAGGAGACATGGCAGACCGGGTACAAAGAAGGGAAACCCCAGACAGAGGACCAGGAGGAAGACATCTCGGGACAGAACACAAAGGGACAGAGGAGGGGGCAGTGGGCGTATCAGGGTCCAAGGCCGGAAACGGTTTTGAGTCTGAGGAAGGGGGGAAGGACGAGGAGCGCAACACGTGAGCATAAGAGATGTTAGTATAAGGCGGGAGCCGGCGAACCTGGCGCCTCGCCTCAGGAAAAGATAAACGCTCCCGGTGCTTCAGGCTGAGGACGGCTGCCTCAAGCTTGTAATGGACACAGGCACGGGAGAAGGTAGGATGGGCCTCACCGCAGTTGAGGCAGCGAGCTTGGGGAGAAGTGCACTCCGACTTAGTGACCTTCACTTCCACACAAAGGACAGAGAGAGTGAGTCCCAGAGCAGCGGAGGGCACCATGCCCAAACCTCCAGCACTTGTTACAAAGTCGAGGAGAAGGAATATACTCCTGGACAGAGCACCTAGCACCAGCAAGATTGACAGAGGATGGAAGGGTCCTACCATCAAAGGTGATCTTCACAACGCGAAGGGGTTGACGGCGACGACCACGAGTGGGACGAGTAAACGAGTCAACCTGGAGGACAGAATGGCCCTGGGCATCAAGGATATGCCGAATATCATCGTGGCAATCCTGCAGATTCCGAACACCGGTTGCAACATAGGGTGGGAGGAGAATAGTGCCAACACTGGCATTCATCTGAACGTTCTTGGAGACCCGAACAGGATCTCGCCAGGGCAAGATAAGGCAGCCAAGCGGGAAGCTGCATCCTGAAGGAGCAGCAACGACACGTGTACCGAGACGAGTGGGGTTGAAAGTAACAGACGCAACCACGGAATCTACAAGATGCCGATGGAGGGAGAAATCGCCAGGAGGCGCAGAATCAAGAGGGAGGAGATCAAAGTACTTGGCCCATGAAGCAGGACCAAACAAGGCCTGATACGCATCAGCACGGGAAGGAATCGAGCGAGTGCGGCTGGAGCGCGAACAGCGTTGAGAACCCCTAGAGAGAGAGGGATCAAAAGGTGCAGTAGTCACAACTAGAGACTTAGCCGCACCAGGGGACGAAGTGGTCACCACCGGGGGCTGGAGGCTCGACCCAACCACAGAGGAGGGAGGGGAGCTGGGGGAAGAAGTCAGGACGGTCAAAGGAGGAGCAAGGTCGGGGCCCAACGCAGCGGGAGCTACAGAGCCTGGTCTTCCAATACAGGCCGACTCGGGGGCTTGGTCGCCCACCCCACGAGCCTGAGAGGGTACAACGGAAACATTCAACGACAGAGACGAAGAGAAAGAAATTCATCCACGAATGTGCCCCCTATCCAGCATGGAGCCACAATTAGAGGCAGGACACCCAACATGAAGCTATAGCCGATCATGCCGGGGCCCCCTAGGGGTGCGTCGTGAATAAGCGCCCCACAAACGCCACCTTAAGAACCGTCAGTCCGTCGAGATCGGGTTCAGCGACGAAAGGGGGATTGACAAGAAAAGGTTCCCCTCGCTCGAGACGTTGGGTACTACAGTTCTACGGGTGCAAGAGTATGCCTCCTCAAGCACCCGGGCGTCAAAATAGAAGGAGTCCAAAGAAATAATCCAAAACAAGCAAAAGGTCGGCAGGAAACGACAAGCAGATTGGAGAAGAGGGGGGAGAAAAACGAAACATAAGGAAAAGGAAAAGCGATCGGGCACAATTAGAGAAGACAGCAGCAGGAGTGCAAGGCCAGAAAAGGACAGAGGACTGCCCCACGGAGCATCACACTCCGGCAGCCGTCCACCAAGCCCCCTCACGACGCCAACGGGCCGGAGGGGAAAGCTTCCAGTAGTTAGATGGTATATATCACTGTTAGGTTGTGAACTCCTTAAAGCCGCCTGTACCCATTTAGTAGTAAATCCATGTGGAGGGTAGGCCTACACGTCTACCTCACAACCAGGATAGCGACGACACTTATTTAACTTTTTCTTTTTATTAACACATTAGGTACATCTGCATTATGGCAGCTACCCTAGACTATATGAAGTGGAGCACAGTGTGTCAAAAAAGCTAACTAGGTGATGCTAAAAAATCCCCATCACACACGATGGTTAGTCATACAGAGGCATGTGATAAGCGCTCTGCACTGGCAGACTCCGGATGTATTTTGAGGATATCAACAACACAAGATTGAATAAGGTAGCAGTGGTAATACAAGTCCCCATCTCGCAGGATGGTTAGTCATACAGAGCAATGTGTTTAATAGCCTATAAATCCACAAATGCTGCTTAACTCTACGTTACCTAAATATACACTTTCAACTTAAAAATACTCCTCTTGCACACCTGTACCTATACTAACACATTTTACCTCCCCCGCGACCCACAACACCCCACAAGACCATGAGCGGGTGTGCGGAGACACCCTCTCGCGACCCACAACGGGCTGCAAAACCACATGTGCGCGCTCCCGGCGACCCCCCTCCCTGCACCTCATGAGACTAGAGCCATGTGCAACACCTGAGCAGGGGGCCCAATAGGCTCACCTGCTCAGTTGTTGCACACGGTTCTAGTCTCCATTTACCCTACTGTAATGGACCCCATACCCATCCTACGGGTGTTAGTGGACTCCATACCTATCCTACAGGGTGGTAGTGGACCCCATACCCATCCTGTGGATGGTAGTGGACCCCATATCTATCCTATGGGGGGGTTGTGGGCCCCATACCCACCTCATGTTTGCCTCATTTACATTTATTGTATCACTAGCAATGATAAACTAAGGAAACATAACGGACACAACGAAAATAAAGATGAACCAAATGAGGAGAATAAGGATAAATTAGTGGAAAAGGTTGAGACTAGGAAAGAATCAAGTGTTGTGAAAAAAGTTTGAACTTTAAATAAGACCATAAGAATAGAGGTACCTGCAGTTGTCCTATTGGCCCATATGAAGCAGGTCCTATTTACAACCACCCAATCCCACTCATATACTTGTCCAACCAACGCTTAAAACATTCAAGGGACCCCACCTCCACCACGTTACACGGTAATGGGTTCCACATATCAACAACCCTGTTAGTGATCCAGTATTTACCCACATCTTTCCTAAATTTATACTTATCCAATTTATACCCATTTTTTTGTGTTCTGTCGTGTGACGATAATTGCAACACCCTTCCAATATCCCTCTTGTTATGCCCATTCATCCACTTGTACACCTCTTTCATGACACCCCTAACTCTTCGCCTTTCTAGAGAATGTAATTTAAGCTTTGTCACTCGTTCTTCATGTGACAGGATTCTAATTTGAGGGATTAACTTTGTCATCCTACGCTGGACGTGTTCTTGTGAATTTATATCCATTCTATAGTATGACGACCAAAACTGAAATGCATAATCTAAATAGGGCCTAACCAGAGCAAGATATAGCTTAAGGATCACACCAGGTGTCTTAGTACTAATGCTATGATAAATAAATCCCAGTGTCCTATTTGCCTTATTACGAACATATATGCATTGATTTTTTTGTTTTAAATTCTAACTAATCATAACTCCCAGATCCCTTTCACAATCCAACTTTGTAATCTCAACACCATCTAGCTTGTATCTTGTAACTATCATCATTATCTAACCTCAAAACCTTACATTTGTCAGCATTAAACTGCATCTGCCAATCTTTCTACCATTTTAAAACCCTATTTAGATCGTTTTGAAGTGATAGTGAATCTTTTTCCATGTTTATTTCCCCTCCCGATTTTTGTATCATTGGCAAATATGCAAATATTGATGCTCAAACCTGAATCTAAATCATTTATATATATTATGAATAACAGAGGCCCCGGGACAGCGCATTCCACTTACATTTCCCACTCTGACTTACCCCCATTTATACTAACTCTGTTTCCTTTGGTACAGCCATACCCTAATCCAACTTAATATAGCACCCCCCAATACCATGAGCCTCTATCTTTTTAATCAGTCTTTTCCCTATCAACTTCCTCAACTATGCTGGAGTAAAATGATTCATTAAAAATTCATTAAAATTGCAAATTGCAATTTTAATGAATTGCAAATTCATTAAAAGTGAATTTCCAATTTTAAAACCATGTTGTGATTCATTTATTAATTTATGTTTTTCAAGATGAAGACGAATGGTATTTGCAGTTATCGATTCAAGTAACGTTAGGCTAATTAGACAATAGTTTGACAAGTTATCTATCTCCTTTCTTAAAAATTGGTACCACTAGCATAAGGGAATTCCATCTCCCAGGATACCACCGACCATTCGGAAAGGACAGAGCAACAAGAGCAGGCGAGGTGAAGCTATATGTGAACAGTACCTTTATGCAACCACCAATGAGGTACTGAACACAATGGGTTCCCTAGAGTAGGTATGATGCAACATACAAACTCAAAATGGTAACAAAATGAGAGTTTGTATGCTACAGCGCTGACACAGCAGCAGCAGAGGAAATGCAGATCTGCATAATGTGATCAATGCAGCATCTGAAATCCAAACCCTAATAATGGGGGGCTTTAACCATGTGGCCATAGATTGGATCAACTTAACATCTCAAGCAGAAGGTGAGCACTTTCTCGACATTGTGCAGGTCTCCTTCCTCATACAACATGTGGTGGAGCCCACACGTGGTAATAGCATACTGGATCTTGTGTTAACAACAGAAGAGGACATGATTGATCAAATTCATGTTGGGGAAAAGCTAAACCCCTCGTGCGACCACCATATTTTAAGATGGACTAAGAACATAAAAAATCACATAAAGGTCAAAGATGATGAATTTGTAGATTACCATCGAGGTGACTAACAAGGAATGAGAGAGGAACTGCAAACCATCTCCTAGAGGAAGCTGATGGGCGAACATGGCACGGAAGCATCTTGGCAAAATTTCAAGATGGTCATCATGGAACTCATTTAAAAATATGTATCGAAAAGAAGACATGAAAAGGAACTAGATGGATGACACAGGTCGTAACTCGAGCATTGGTAACCAAAAGGAACCTCTAGAGAATGCATATATCCTCGATGGACATCATTGATTATGAGTTCTACAAATGGGCACTAAACTCTGCCACTCAGAAAATCAGAGCAGTCAAAAGAAACTACGAAAGAAAACTTATCCAAAACTTAAAGAAAAATCCAAAATCGTTCTACGCCTATATAAGAAGTAAAACCAAAACAAAGGACTCAGTTGGACACTTAATAGATGAGACTAACCAAGCTATAATGGATGATAAATGGGCAGCAAACACTCTAAATGATTATTTTACATCAGTGTTTACACTTGTAAGGTTGGATGACATCACATCACCCACACAAATGTTTGAAGGAGGGGAGAAGAACGAATTTAGGGATATACTCATAACATGCGAAATAATTAGAAAGAACATTGACAAACTAAAAGACTCGAAAGCCCCCAGGTGGGGATGGAATCCAATCCAAAGTCTTGAAGGAACTGGCAGAAGTACTATGCCTACCACTGCAACTACTTTTCACAAAATCTTTGGAGCAAGGGGTAGTCCCACTAGATTGGAAATATGCAAATGTTACCCCTTATTTTAAAAAAACAAAACAGAAAGAGCTCAGCAGGAAGTTACTGGCCGATCACCTTAACATCACACATCTGCAAGCTCATGGAGAGAATCCTCAGTGAGGAAATCATTCACCATCTTTCAGTGAACAATCATGTACAATCAATACAACATCGATATGTCAAAAATAGATCCTGCCTTACAAACTTGCGCAAATTTTTGGAAACGATAACCAGCTACTCGGACAAGGGCCTTCCAGGGGATGTGATTTTGCTAAAGCTTTTGATAAGGTACCACATGAAGGACTGGCAAAGAAATTACAGGCCCATGGAATAAATAGTATAATATTTGAAAGGATAAAACAATGGTTGAAGGAAAGGCAACGAAGGGTCGTGCTCAATAGAAACGAATCTGAATGGAGAAATGTGATAAGTGGGGTGCCACAAGGGTCCATTTTTGGGCCAACCCTTTTTGTCATATACATCAATGACTTAGATGAGAAAATTACAAGTAAGTAAGTAATTATCAAAAGAAGGCACCAAACCGGGAAGGCTATGTAGCACCATCAAATACGCAAAATAATCAGAGGGCGCTAAATATCACCAAGGATGCCATTACGAGAACAAAAACGCATAAGGCGAACGATATCAAATGTATCCGAGTCACCAAGAATTCTATCGAGGGACAGGTGACCGCGAGGGGCGGTCGGAAAGCAAGACACACACTCGTCCTGGAAGTCAGGACATTCAAGAAGGACATGCACGACCGTAAGAGGGACAATGCAACTAGGACAATAAGGAGCAGGGCGGCGCTCCATCAAGTGACCATGGGTTAAGCGAGTATGGCCAATACGCAACCTCGCCAAAGCTGTTTCCCACCGCCGGTTACGGTGGAAGGAGGACTGCCACGAGGAAACACAACATTTAAGAGTACGGAGCTTGTTACCAGTAACAGACAACCAAGAAGCCTGCCAACGGGTAAAGACTGAGGAATGGATAACCGGGTAAAAGTCGGAATACGGAATGCCCTTACGAGAGATGGGACAAGAGCGGACAGCTTCCTTGGCGGCAGCATCCGCACGCTCATTTAAAGACACCAATATGGCTGGGAACCCAACAAAACTCAACCGACTTAAATTTACTGTGAACGAGAAACAGCCAATGCTGGATCTCGACAACCACTGGATGAACCGGATTAAAGGACCCGAGAGCCATGAGGGCACTACGAGAGTCAACAACAACTACAAAGGAAGACTGACAACGAGAAAGCAGGAGACGAAGAGCATAGAGAATAGCATAAAGTTCCGCTGTAAAGACGCTAGTCTCCGGAGGCAAGCGACACATATAAGTGCGATCAGGAAAAACAACAGAGTAGCCAACACCGTCCGCTGACTTAGACCCATCGGGGAAGACAGAAACGGAGCGGGAGTGAGAAGAAAAGTGCTCGAGGAAAAGGCGTTTTAGAACCGTAGGAGGGGTAAAAGCTTTAGTGAAACGGGTCAAGGATGTACAAAACCGCGGAAGAGGGACCCTCCACGGGGGCAAAGAAGGAACAACACGAGGAGAAACATCAGAAATACGAACGGAAAGAGAATCCTGCAGGCGAGATAACCGGACAGAAAGAGGGAGGTGGTGAAGAGGAACAGGAACCGCAGGAGGGGTAAAAGTTAAAGCACGACAGAGGCGAGAGGAAGGATGTTGCAAGGACCGCGCAAGATAGCGAAGACAGTAGCGATCACGGCGGTCCTGGAGACACAGGAAGCCAGTGTCAACATACAAGCTAAGGACGGGAGTCGAACGAAAGGCACCAGAACTGAGGCGCAACCCAGTATGGTGCAAAGCATCAAGATGGCGAAGAGTAGAAGGAGAAGCAGACGAGTAAGCAGGGCAACCATAATCGAGCTTAGACAGGACGAGAGAGGAATGTAAAGCAAGGAGAGTGCGCCTATCTGCCCCCCAAGAAGTATGGGACAAGACCCGAAGGAGGGTAAGGGCCTTAGAGCACTCAACACGGAGGTAAGAGATATGGGGAGACCAAGACAAACGAGTGTCAAGGAATAACCCCAAAAGCTTCGCGGAATCTTTGTATTCAAGGGGATGACCATAAAGTGACAAAGAGGGACGAAGAACAACCCGTTTCCGCGTAAAAGTCATGGCACAAGTCTTAGAAGTAGAGAACTTGAAGCCATGATCAGTGGCCCAAGACGACACGGCATCAATTGCAAGTTGAAGCCGGCGTTGAAGGAGAGGCAAATCATCACCCTGACAACAAAGGGTAAGATCATCGACATAGAGAGCGGAGAAGACACCAGAAGGAAGAGAGGAAAGAAGACCATTGAGGGCAACCAGAAAAAGAGTAGTGCTCAGAACACTACCCTGGGGCACACCTTCGTATTGCTGAAAAGAGGGAGAGAGAGCGGTACCAAGGCGCACCCGAAAGGAACGACGAGAGAGGAAGCTGCGGAGAAAGAGAGGGAGATGACCACGAAGGCCAAAAGAATGAAGTTGAGATAGGATATGATAACGCCAAGTGGTGTCGTAAGCCTTTTCCAGGTCAAAAAGGACGGCAACAACGGAGGTCTTCGCAGCAAAAGCAGTACGAATATAGACCTCCAAGTTCACCAGGACATCTGTCGTGCTGCGGCACTTGCGGAAACCAAATTGAGAAGGGGAGAGGAGGTGATGGTGTTCCAGGAACCACATCAGACGAACGTTAACCATACGTTCAAAGAGTTTGCAGACACAACTTCTGAGAGCAATAGGGCGAAAGTCCTTAGGGGAAGTACCCAGAGACCCCGGTTTGCGAACAGGGAGGACAACGGCATCGAGCCAGTCCTCAGGGACTGACGACGACTCCCAGATCCGATTATACAGACTCAGTAAATACTGAGACGTGCTCGGAGGGAGATGGCGAAGCATCTCATAATGAATACCATCGGAGCCCGCCGCCGTAGAACTGCAGAGGGCTAGGGCAGAACGAAGTTCAGAGAGAGAGAAGGGATCATTATAGGGAAGCTGAAGACGAGTGCAGAAATCTAAAGGACGAGACTCAAGGACAGGTTTACGAAGAAGGAAAGATTGGGGAAGATGAAGACCAGAGCTAACAGAAGAAAAGTGGGAACCCAGTTCGGAAGCGACCTGCAACGGGTCCGCCACAAGAGTATCATGGAGGTGAAGGACCGGGGAAACATCGGGAACGAACTTACCCGCTATCTTGCGGATACGCTTCCAGATCTGGGCCAGAGGGGTTTCGGACGTAATTGTTGAGACATAAGATGCCCAACATTCACGTTTAGCCGTACGGATGGCCCTACAGGCCACCGCACTCGCTTTCCTTAAGAAAAGAAAAGAATCGGTCGTCTGCCTACGGCGGTGCCTCTTCCAGGCTGCACGCTTACAGCGGACAGCCCGAGCACAGTCCGCATTCCACCAGGGAACGCACTTCCGTGGACCCCGAGAGGAAGAGCGAGGAATAGAGCGGAGGGCAGCGTTGAAGACAGTGTCATGAAAAAGGAGGAGAGCGCGAGAGAGAGGCAGAAGGGAGAGGTCAGAGAGAGCAGCACTGAGGGTAAATAGGGTCCAGTCTGCCTTAGCAAACTGCCACCTAGGGAAAGAGAGGAAGGGCGAAAAGAGAAAAAGGAAACAAGGATGGGGAAATGATCACTTCCATGGAGGTCATCAAGAACCTGCCACGTGAAATCTAAGTAAAGAGAAGAAGAGCAGAGAGAAAGATCAAGACAAGAAAGGGTGCGAGTCCGAGAGTCCAAATGAGTGGGCTCACCAGAATTCAGAAGAGACAGGGAAGAAGATAGGAGAAACGGCTCAAGGAGGCGACCCCGGGTATTCGTCAGAACGTCACCCCAAAGAGAATGACGACAATTGAAGTCACCCAGCAGGAGCACAGGCTCCGGCAAGGAGTCTAGGAGGTGTTTCAAATCAGGAAGAGAGAGCGGGACACTCGGGGGGGATAAATGGAACAAACTGTGTACCATTTCCCCACAAAGATACGAGCTGCAGAACAATGGAGAGGCGAAGGAAAAAGTAAAGGAACAAAGGGAACATCTGCACGAATCAAGAGAGCAGAAGAATTAGAAGCCCCAGCAATGGCTGGGGGGGGGGGAGAGAAAGGAATAGCCACGAAAACGACCAGGACGAGCACCAAGCATTGGCTCCTGGAGACAGACACAAAGGGGCGAAAACCGCGAAATCAGAAGTTGGAGTTCGAGGAAATTGGCGTAATAACCTCGAACGTTCCATTGAAGAATGGACAACGACGAGAAGAGAAAGGACAAAAACAGAGAACAAGGAAGAAACAAAGGCGAAAGAGCAACAGAGCACGTTAAAGAATATCAGGGTCGGGATCAGGGTCAGCAAAGTCAGGGTTAGGGGGCATGGGTAAACTGAGCAAAGACGGAGGGAAGGAAACGGGAGAACAGATCAGAGGTGGGCGGGCGGGGTCCGGAGGAGGAGGAGGAAGGAGGAGGAGACAACGGAGAGGAGCAGGCAAGGACAGCAGTAGGAAGAGGCGGAGTAGAAAGAGGGGAGCGCACCCCAGCAAGAGCAGCAACCGAAAGGGAAGCAGGGGCCAAAGAAACCTCCATAGCAGGAACAGGGGGCGCAACCACTGAAATGGGAGGGGAAGGAGCAACAGAGCCAGAAGTAGGAGCTAAGGAAGAAAGCGAAGCCTTCTTACCCGCCGGGGAAGAGGAAGGAGAGGAGCCAGGCTTACGCTTCTGACTTAAAGAGACAGGTGTCCCAGCAACTACGTACCGGGCAACGGATTCCAGTGTCTCAACAGGAGAAGCCGAACGAGAGCACACACGACGGCCGTTAGGAGAGCGATGGACATCCGCCTGCACCGACAGGCGGCGGGGAGAGCCGATAGATGGAGGAAGAGGATGGGAAGGAGGATCGGAGGGGGACGAGGAAGAAGACACAGGAGACATGACAGACCGGGTTGAAAGAAGGGGAACCCCAGACAGAGGACCAGGAGGGGGACCCCTCGGGAAAGAACTCAAAGTAACAGAGGAGGGGGCAGTGGGCGTATCAGGGTCCAAGGTCCGGAAACGGTTGAGAGTCTGAGGAAGGGGGGAAGGACGAGGAGAGGAAGAGCGCAACACGTGAGCATAAGAGATGTTAGTATAAGGCGGGAGCCGGCGAACCTGGCGCCTCGCCTCAGGAAAAGACAAACGCTCCCGGTGCTTCAGGTTAAGGACGGCCGCCTCAAGCTTGTAATGGACACAGGACACGGGAGAAGGTAGGATGGGCCTCACCGCAGTTGAGGCAGCGAGCTTGGGGAGAAGTGCACTCCGACTTAAGAGTTACCTTCACTCCCACACAAAGGACAGAGAGAGAGAGTCCCAGAGCAGCGGAGGGCACCATGCCCAAACCTCCAGCACTTGTTACAAAGTCGAGGAGAAGGAATACACTCCTTGACAAAGCACCTAGCACCAGCAAGAATGACAGAGGATGGAAGGGTCCTACCATCAAAGGTGATCTTCACAACGCGAAGGGGTTGACGGCGACGACCACGAGGGGGACGAGTAAACGAGTCAACCTGGAGGACAGAATAGCCTTGGGCATCAAGGATATGCCGTATATCATCGTGGCAATCCTGCAGATTCCGAACACCGGTTGCAACATGGGGTGGGAGGAGAATAGTGCCAACACTGGCATTTATCTGAACGTTCTTGGAGAGCCGAACAGGGATCTCGCCAAGGCAAGATAAGGCAGCCAAGCGGGAAGCCGCATCCTGAGAAGGAGCAGCAATGACACGTGTACCGAGACGAGTGGGGTTGAAAGTAACAGACGCATCCACGGAATCTAAAAGATGCCGATGGAGGGAGAAATCGTCAGGAGGCGCAGAATCAAGATGGAGGAGATCAAAGTATTTGGCCCATGAAGCAGGACCAAACAAGGCCTGATACGCATCAGCACGGGAAGGAATCGAGCAAGTGCGGTTGGGGCGCGAATGGCGGTGAGAACCCCTAGAGAGACAGGGGTCAAAAGGCGCAGTAGTCACAACGAAAGACTTGGCCACACCAGGGGACGAAGTGGTCACCACCGGGGGCTGGAGGCTCGACCCAACCACAGAGGAGGGAGGGGAGCTGGGGGAAGAAGTCAGGACGGTCAAAGGAGGAGCAAGGTCGGGGCCCAACGCAGCGGGAGCTACAGAGCCTGGTCTTCCAATACAGGCCGACTCGGGGGCTTGGTCGCCCACCCCACGAGCCTGAGAGGGTACAACGGAAACATTCAACGACAGAGACGAAAAGTGACAAATTCATCCACGAATGTGCCCCCATACCCACCATGGAGCCACAATTAGAGGCAGGACACCCAACAGGAAGCTATCGCCGATCATGCCGGGGCCCCCTAGGGGTGCGTCGTGAGTATACGCCCCACAAACGCCACCTTAAGAACCGTCAGTCCGTCGAGATCGGGTTCAGCGACGAAAGGGGGATTGACAATAAAAGGTTCCCCTCGCTCGAGACGTTGGGTACTACAGTTCTACGGGTGCAAGAGTATGCCTCCTCAAGCACCCGGGCGTCAAAATAGAAGTAGTCCAAAGAAAGAATCCAAAACAAGCAAAAGGTCAGCAGGAAACGACAAGCAGATAGGAGAAGAGGGGAGAGAAAAACGAAACATAAGGAAAAGGAAAAGCGATCCGGCACAATTGGAGAAGACAGCAGCAGGAGTGCAAGGCCAGAAAAGGACAGAGGACTGCCCAACGGAGCATCACACTCCGGCAGCCGTCCACCAAGCCCCCTCACGACGCCAACGGGCCGGATGGGGAGGGGGCAAGTGACCAGAAGACTGGCAAATGCTTTTTAATATATAAAAATGCAAGATCCTGCATGTAGGGCATAACATCCCAGCCACGACTACCAAATTAATAGCATTACAGAACAGCAGATTGATGAAGAAATGAACCTTAGAGTCAAAATCCATCACTCATTAATTGATGCACAACAGGTGGGTGCATCAGTTAGAAAAGCTTACCAAACACTTGGGATAATCAAGCGTACTTTTGACTACACGGAAAAGAAGGTAATGGTTCGGTTGTATAAATCTCTAGCGTGCCTCCATCTAGATTGCTGTATCCAAACATGGAGACCTCATTTCCAAATGGACATAGCTGCTGTTGGGGGTTTCAACCTCTCTATTATTCTCTACCCTTACTCTGGGGTGAGCAACAGTTATGCTCAAGATAACTCACCGTAGCCCTGCGGGTCTTCCCTCGATCCTCACGGCGCCACTGCACGCCAGGAGAATCTCCCAGTCAATCTTAACGGCCTCTAATTAAGAAAGAGTGAGAACACGACTCAGGTACTTGACTGTCGTGTGCCCTCCCCAACAATAGGGCTCTACGGTTAAACACAAGGTCGCCAACTGGTGTTTAAGGTGGCCAGTAACACCATCAGTGGACTGATGTATTCAGTGGTAGCCTTGGCAAGGTCACACTCAAAGATCAGGAATCAGGCAGGTACTTATTGTTATCACTATGTTTACCAGTATAATATAGCCACAAGATCAATGGAGGGGATGATATAAACACAAAGATAGTTTTGTATTTTACTTAAAATGTATGAAAGATGTCATAAAGGCCAAACAATAATTAATAAATCAACTGATCCTGACGCGGCCGATAATTCCCACGGTTAGTATGCGATCATGAGGCGGCAACATCTCCCTTCCTCATCAAGTGTCAAGAACAGCTGATCGCGTGCCATACGCGCGGAAGCTCTTTGCTTGTTTTCTGGATTCATGCGCGCTGTTTCTTTAAATTCTCCAATATTACTAGAAACTCGCACACTCGATATGGGCTACAATAGCACGCATCACTTGGTTACACTGTACTCTGGCTCAAACAGTCTTTTCTACAATCAATGCTATAATGATTCACTGTAATGGCTTTACATTGTTCTTCACTCAGCAATATATTATGAACTATTAACACTTGAGTTTTCAGTACTTTCTCTCCTTGGCGATAACGCAATAATTCACTGTACTCACAAATGATTATTCACTGAATGAACAGACATATATATGGTATATAAATCAATCATCAATACATGGAAAATAAATAGTTTCTGGGCACATAGCCTAACCTCCAAATACTGGCATAATCTTATATATAATTTACCACTATATGTTCATATCAAAATCTATAGAAAGATATACACAACACAGTAAATTTATCACTGGTTCCTGGTGCCTGTACACACCAATAATCAACATGAATATTACAAGTACTCTTGATAGTACTGTCTAGCACACTGGTGCTTTACCGTGACATGGGTGAGACTTGCTCACGACATATAAAATCCTCAGGCTAGATAATATAGCCAAATAATATAGCTAACTAAAGGGGAATGGGGAGGGAACTAGAAACACCTACTTCACCCTATCCTCCGATGAGAGTCGAGATGTAGCTCCTGGTCCTCGTGTCGGGAACGCCCCCACACTACCCGTCGTCGTGTCCTACCAGAGCCTCTCGTCGTCCCACCGTTTAGCGCGTCGTCTCCATGCCTCCTCACTGCAGGTCCGTCCTCCTTCTTGACTTCTTGAAGGTTGGAGTCGGTCTCCTGGCCGTCGTCTTCTCCCAGCAACGGCTGTCGCCTACGTCTCAGGCTACAGTCGTCCGGTTTCCCCAAATAGTCCTCTCTTCCTCAGCTACCCAGTGGCTCTGTCTGCCACAACGCTGTCACGAACTGGTGAATTGCCATAGACGCCACATACGTCACTGCACGGCTTCACTGCTACTGGCACAGTACCTGACTGGAGCACTTGTTGCTCAAATAACCGTCAATTCCCTCTTCTGGTTCAACACATGAACTAGGGAAGACTTCTCAGAGTACTGGCGGACTTCAGGTGACGCGTAAATCCACGGGAGCGGGAACAACTGTCCTACTGACAGGACCAACCGTCGCACGTCCGACCTCTATGACGTGTCGTGTCTGACTGCTGGCGCCAGCCCGGCGCGCTGGCCGGACCCCCTTCCTTCGTGACGTCACTTTTGCTACGGGAAGTTTTCATTGGCTCCCGGTGCCACATTGCTGTCGGTGACCAATCCGGTGCCACTGACGTCACACGGTTTTGGCGGGAGATCAGGGAGGTAAGCGCCATCTTGGCTCCCTAAAGGGCCTAAACCACAGGCCAAAATATTACTATTTCACAAATTTCTCGGCTCTCCGAGAACACTTCACTCTCTCTCATATATCAAATTGTAGCCTGCAACGTAGAGAACGCTTGGGAAAAGTAGACATGACTCTTACTGCAGGCGTGGGAGAATTATAAGGGGGGGAACTCCGTCACACTGCTCTGGAGAAAGTGCAACACTGCCAACAAAATAATTCTAGAACCGAGTCATATCCCGTATCAGGAACACTTGAAGGCTACAGGGCTATCAACACTGCAAACCAGGCATGACAGGACTGATCTCAATTAAAATTTAAAAATACTGAAAAAGTTTGAGGATGTTGATCCAGATATTTTCTGCAGAAATTTAGATGTAACACAAACAAGGAGCAACGGTTTCGAGCTCAACAAGCCACAGTGTGGGGCTGAGAACAGGAGACGCTTTTTCACCCTCAAGGTTATTAACCCATGGAACTGCCTACCCGCTGAAGCCGTAACTGCCAAACTCGTGTTGTTTTAAAATATTCTTAGCAAATATCAATACAAATGGGTGGGACCTTCGTTGGGCCGCCGGCCTCCTGTCTTCGTCGAGGCCACTAGGGTTAGTGACCCTCAGGTAAATCAGGTATACCCATCCTACAGATAGTAGTGAATTGTAGTGGACTCCATACCCACCCTGTAGGCGGTAGTGGACCCCATACCCATCCTGTAGGCGGTAGTGGACCCCAAACTCATCCTGCATACGGTACTGGGCCCCATACCCATCCTGTGGAAGGTGGTGGATCCCATACCCATCCTGTGGGCAGTAGTGGATCCGATACCCATCCTATGGGCAGTAGTGGACTCCATACCCATCCTGTGGGCAATAATGGACCCCATACCCATCCAAGAGGCGGCAGTGAACCAAATACTTGTCCATTTGGGTAATAGCCCGCCAAACATTTTCACGTTTTCTAAACATGCTAAAAATGCAAAATGAATTTCTAAAGACGAGTATAAAACGTGGGGGCATAACGTGTTAATAAAACGTGTTTTAGATATTATGGTATAACGTTGTGGAGCAAAGATTTTTAAAACGATAATTCTAATTATTATTATTGGATTACATTAGGTATAATTATCTTCATTGCATTTAGAAAGATAGAGACAGAGAGAGGAGAGAGAGAAGAGCGAGGAAAGAGGAGAGAGAGAGAGAGAGAAGACAGTGAGAAGAGAAAAAGAGAGGAGAGAGAAAGAGAGAGAGAGAGGGAGAGAGAAAGAAAGATAGGGAGACAGGGGGGAGAGGGAGAAAGAGTAAGAGAAGAAAAAGAGAATTAGAGAGAAGATGCGAGAAAGAAGCAGAATGAATGAGAAGAGAGAGAGAGAGAGAGAGAGGGTGAAGAAGAGGGAAAGAGAAGGAGAGAGACGAGGAAGAGGGGAAAAGAGAAGGAGAGAGACGAGGAAGAGAGGGAGAGAGAAGGGGAGAGAAGATGAAGAGAGAAGAAACAGATATATGAGAAGAAAAGAGAGAAGAAGCAGAGAGATACAAAAAGAAGAGTGAGAAGAGGAATGAAGAAAGAAGTGGAGAGAGAGGAGTGAAGAGAAGATAGAAGAAGAGAGTGAGAGAAGAGAAAGAAAAAGAAGAGTGAGAGAAGAGTGAGAGAAGATAGAGAGAGACAGAGAAGAGGAATGAGGAGAGAGAGAGAGGGAGAAGAGAGGGAGAAGAGAGGGAGAAGAGAGGGAGAAGAAGAAGAGAAGAATCGAGAAAGAGAGAAGAGAGACAAGAGGAAGAGAGTGAGAGGAGAGAGAGAAGAAAAATAGATACAACGAGAGAAGAAGGGAGGGAAAGAAGAGAGATGGATAGAACGAGAGAGAGAGAGAAAGAGAGAGATGGCTGATGATGATATACCATGGTCAGGCTGGAGATACGATCCTGTGAGGCCTACAGCAGCCAGAGTGACACTGACTGCCAGCACAGCCTCGCCTTCCAACCGCTTGACCACAGACCTCGCAGTATCATATTACACTCCAGGCTGCAGGCACCATCTTATCCACACACAACACACAAAACAATGCTCACCTATAAGTACTTTTATTCCACACACACAAACACACACATTCACTCACACACACACACAAGGTATACCAGGTGAGTACTAGGTGAGTACACACACACGCTTACACACCCACATACACGTACACACATATTGGACTAAAGAGCCAGAGCTCAACCCCCGCAAGCATAATTAGGCGAGTACACCCATACCATGTTAAGCACAGGACGAACCTTGAAAGAGATCAGAGGTATGCCACTAGGCTAGTCCCAGAACTAAGAGGCATGAGTTACGAGGAAAGTCTGCAGGAAGTGCACCTCACGACACTGGAAGACAGAAGAGTAAGGAATGACATGATCACTACCTATAAAATTCTCAGGGGAATTGACAGGGTAGAAAAGGATAAACTGTTTAACATGGGCGTTACACACGTAAGTAAAGTAAGTAGTTATCAAAAAGAAGGTACCAAACTGGGAAGGCTATGTAGCACCATCATATGTGCGAGATAATCAGAGGGCGCTAAATATCACCAATACGAGAACAGAAACGCATAAGACGAACGATATCAAAAGTTTCAGAGTCACCAAGAATACTATCAAGAGACAAGCGACTGCGAGGGATGGTCGGAAAACAAGACACACGCTCGTCCTGGAAGGAAAGACATTCAACAAGGATATGCACGACCATAAGAGGGACAATGCAATTAGGACAATAAGGAACAGGGCGGCGCTCCTTCAAGTGACCATGTGTTAAGCGAGTACGGCCAATACGCAACCTCGCCAGAGCCGTTTCCGATCGCCGGTTACGGTGGTAGGAGGACGGCCACGAGGACACAACTTTCAAGAGAACGTAGTTTCTTACCAGTAACAGACAACCAACAAGCCTACCCACGGGTAAGGACGGAGGAATGGATAACTGCGCAAAAGTCGGAATAAGGAATACCTTTACGAGAGATGGGACAAGAGCGGACAGCTTCCCTCGTGGCAACATCTGCACACTCATTTAAAGAGACACCAATATGGATGGGAACCCAACAAAACTCAACCGACTTAAATTTATTGTGAACAAAAAACGGCCAATGCTGGATCTCGACATCCACTGGATGAACCGGATTAAAGGACCCGAGAGCCATGAGGGCACTATGAGAGTCAATAACAACTACAAAGGAAGATTGACAACGAGAGAGCAAGAGACGAAGAACATAGAGAATAGCATAAAGCTCTCCTGTGAAGATGCTAGTCTCCGGAGGTAAGCGACACATAAGTGCGATCAGGAAAAACAACAGAGTAGCCAACACCGTCCGCAGACTTAGACCCAGTGGTGAAGACGGAAACAGTGTGGGAGTGAGAAGAAAAGTGCTTAAGGAAAAGGCGTTTTAGAACCGTAGGAGGGGTAAAAGCTTTAGGGATGCGGGTCAAGGGTGTACAAAACTGCAGAAGCGGGACTTTCCATTGAGGAAAAGAAGGAACAACATGAGGAGAAATATTAGAAATACGAATGGAAAGAGAATCCTATAAGGGAGATAACTGGACAAATTGAGAGGTGGTGAAGAACAGGAACCGCAGGAGGGGTAAAAGTTAAAGCACGACAGAGACGAGAGGAAGGATTTTGCAAGGACCACGCAATCCAGCTGGGATCGCCCCATTGCCGACCAAGAAGCTGCGACTTTGCTAGAAGCTGCGACAACACCACATGACACTGCCCAACTTAGAGCTGTAGCAGCTCCTTATACAATGGATTTCCTATTAGCAACCCCAATGTCAGCAACCGGCACCCGTCTCACACCGCAGGCCCTCCGAATTGCTGTGGCTCTCCGCCTCGCTGCCCCAATCCACACCGAATACAGGTGTATTTGCAGCGAGGCAGAGGCTGACAGGTACGGACGGCATGGCCTTCTCTGCCAAAGGACAGGAAGATGGCATGCAAGACACGGCGAGGTGAATGACATTATTAAGAGAACCCTTACCACAGCCGGTTGTCCAGCAGAGAGAGAGCCCCGTTACCTAATGTCCCACAACTCTGATGAGCCTGTCGGTCGCCCTGACGGAATCACGGTGAACCCCTGGAAGAATGGTAGACAGTTGGTGTAGGACTGCACTTCTGTTTCAACTTTAGCCAATACCTATGTGTACTTCAGTGCTACACAAGCAGGAGAAACTGCCAATCACCAGGAAGCGGCCAAGTCACGTAAATACAGAGACCTTGAGCACCACTACAATTTTGTCTCCATTGCCTCAGACACACTTGGTGCCTGGGGTAAAAGTGCTTCTAGCTTTATGAAGGAGTTGGGATCTAAGCTAATCGAAACTAGAGACCCTAGAGCTGCCAGTTTTCTTTTTCAGCGCTTTAGTGTGGCAATCCAAAGAGGAAACGCTCACTGCATCCATGGTTCCTGCCCGCCATCTGAGAAGCTGGAGGAGCTATTCAACTTGTGACAAGCAGCCGTGTACCCTGCATGTAATCAATATTGTAACTTTTTTATGTAATGACATTTTCAAATAAAGTTAGATAAATACACACACATACCAAAAGAATAGGGGTGGTAGGAGAAGAAAATATCAAAGTGTTCAGTGAGGATCCACAAGGTCTTCTCTGAGTACTCTATTTTCTTCTCCGAGGCTGTAGGTACCTACACTTGCACCAGAGGTGGCACCCCTTCTAGGGGTGGGTGGGTGTGGGTGTGGGTGTGGGTGTGTGTGTGTGTATGTATGTATGTATGTGTGTGTGTATGTATGTATATATATGTGTGTAATATATATATATATATATTATATATATATACACACACACACGTCGTACTTAGTAGCCAGAACGCACTTCTCAGCCTACTATGCAAGGCCCGATTTGCCTAATAAGCCAAGTTTTCATGAATTAATGTTTTTTCGACTACCTAACCTAACCTAACTTAACTTTTTCTACTACCTAACCCAACCTAACGTATAAAGATAGGTTAGGTTAGGTAGGGTTGGTTAGGTTTGGTCATATATCTACGTTAATTTTAACCCCATTAAAAAAAATTGACCTCATACATAATGAAATGGGTAGCTTTATCATTTCGTAAGAAAAAAAATAGAGAAAATATATTAATTCAGGAAAACTTGGCTTATTAGGCAAATCGGGGATTGCATAGTAGGCATAAAAGGGCGTTCTGGCTACTAGGTACGACATATATATATATATATTATATATATATATATATATATATATATATATATATATATATATATATATATATATATATATATATATATATATATATATATGTCGTACCTAGTAGCCAGAACTCACTTCTGAGCCTACTATGCAAGGCCCGATTTGCCTAATAAGCCAAGTTTTCATGAATTAATTGCTTTTCGACTACCTAACCTACCTAACTTAACCTAACCTAACTTTTTCGGCTACCTAACCAAACCTAACCTATAAAGATAGGTTAGGTTAGGTAGGGTTGGTTAGGTTCGGTCATATATCTACGTTAATTTTAACTCCAATAAAAAAAAAAGACCTCTTACATAATGATATGGGTTGCTTTATCATTTCATAAGAAAAAAATTAGAGAAAATATATTAATTCATGAAAACTTGGCTTATTAGGCAAATCGGGCCTTGCATTGTAGGCTGAAAAGTGAGTTCTGGCTACTAGGTACGACATATATATATATATATATATATATATATATATATATATATATATATATATATATATATATATATATATGAGCTAGCTAGCTAGTATGCCAAAGAGATGTCATCCATAAGAGCACAAGGAATATTCTGAAGTGGATAGCTGGTCAGGCTCAGACGTCGATTCGTGTAGAGGGCGCTGAGGTGCTGTGTGCAGGTGCGCGGCTGGCGAGTCGCCAATCAGAGGCAGGCAAGCTGGTGAAGGGTAGGTAGCTGGTTTGATGAGCCGGCGCATGGAGGGTGTGTGGAGTTGGGGGATCTTGGATACGTTTTGCCTCCTGGTCAAAACGTTTTGTGCTACTGGTGACGTATCTTGAATGTAGCATCTTATACTTGTGTCTTTGGCGTAACTTAAATTAGGGAAGAGCAGGCTCAATCTCTCTTGAAAGAGATTATCGTCACAACTCCTCCCCCGAAGCCTGCAGTTCCGGTGAAGTTACGTCTTCAGGAGGTAGAGTGGTAGGAGGAGCAGCCTCTACCTCATTGACTGTGGAGAGGGCGTCTGCTATGATGATGTCAGACCCCTTGATGTAGAGATCTCCAGATTGAATTTCTGCAGATATCAAGCCCATCGTCGAAGCCGTCGATTGTTGAATTGGGCTTGCTACAGGAAGTGTAGGGTGTTGTGGTCCGCGTAGATGGTGATAGACCGAGCACTTTTCAGGTATGGTTCGAAGTGCTTCAAGTTCAGGACGATGAGTAACTCCCTGTCGATTGTGCGTTGGTTCCTTGTAGCTGTAGTCGCTAACAGGTAGATTCTCCTCGCCTCGTTGTTGCATTAGGTCACCCTCGATGCCAATACCACTGGCGTCGACATGGAGGATGAAAGGCTTCGTGATATCTGGCGAGGTGAGAATAGGATGAGAATATGGCAAAGGAGCACTATTATAGTCCTGTAAATTGGAATGAAGATCAGGTAGGATTTCCGATTTGGAAAGCACCAATTCAGTGTTAATGCTTTCGGGAGAAGCAGGGAAGGTTTCACTGTGGAGGTATGGACCTTTAGATGTAGAGATAGATGTCAGTACAGTAAGGGGAATACCTTGATACTGCTTCAGGAGGTTGACGTGGCACAACTGGGTCCTCCGCCGCCTATCTGGAGTCTCAAGAACGTAGTTGTTGTTCCTGCACTCCTTGATACGGTAGGGTCCTGAAAACTTGTTTTTCAATGGAGAACCTGGGATAGGAAGGTATGCCAATACGAAGTCTCCTGGTTTAAATTTCCTTAATTTGCTACTCTGGTCAAAATGAGTCTTCATCCTCTCCTGGGCTTTCACTAGGTTGTCATTAGCAAATTTACGGACTCTCTCTAGAATGTGTTTTAGGTTTTGAAGAAACCGAGGCACATTCTGATGGTCACTGAAGGTGGCATTACGTAGAGAGTCCTTGAAAGCTTTGAGAGGAGTATGGCACTTACGTCCGTAGAGCATCTCATAAGGAGATACTCCTAGTGACTCATTGGGGAGACTTCGAAAAATGCACATTATGAGATCAAGTTGTCTATCCCAGTCCTTCAAAGTCTCATTGCAGAATTTCTTTAGGAGTGCTTTAATTGTCTAATGACTACGTTCAAGAGAACCCTGTGAAGCAGGATGATAGGGGCTGGACAGTACCTGTGTGATGTTGAACTCCTCCAGAGTCTTCTTGAAAAGATCACTGGTGAAGTTGGTGCCACAGGCACTTTGAACCTCTTGGAAATCCATACTGAGTGAAGATCTTCAATAGGTGTTTCACCACAGTAGCAACCGTAATGTTCTTTACTGGAACTGCTATGGGAAACCTGGTGGTAGGACACATGATAGTTATTATATATGCGTTGCCAGAACTGGTCCGGGGTAAATGACCAACACAGTCTATGATGAGTCTGTGGAAAGGTTCCGCAGGCACCTGGATGGGTTTCAGAGGAGCCTGGGGAATAGAGATGTTAGGTTTACCTGCCATCTGACATATATGACACTCTTACGTATTTCTTTACGTCTTTTACCATACCTGGCCAGTAGTAGTCTTGTCTGATTCCGTGGTAGGTTTTGTTGAAGCCATAGTGAGAGCTCCGTGGGCCAGGTGTAGAATATCTGGCCGTATGCTGGTGGGAATCACTAGTTGTTCGACATTGGCCCAATCATCATCCTCCTTCAGCTTGCTGGGTCTGTATCTGCGGTAGAGCAATTCATTCTCAGGAAAACCCAGGGATTCTGTCAGGTTGAGTCTCTACCTGAAAGAATAATGGTGTTAATGCTTGATCTTCCCTCTGTAACTTACGGAACTCCAACTTGGTAAGATTTGGAGGTAGATTCTGAGGGTCTTGAGGGACAGCGGTAGCAGTAGAGTCAGCTGGTTGTGGTCGTGCAGCTTGTGCACGGGTGGTCACCAAAACCGGAGGAGAAACTTTATCACTCTCTTGAACCTCTGCTGGAACATATTCAAAGATGGGATTATCCATTACAGAAGTACACACCTGGGTTTTGTCCGTGATGATCATGTTGGGCGGTTGCAGATCTTCTGCCAAGTCGTTGCCAAGGAGAAGTTGCACTCCAGGCATGGGAAAAAGCTTTTCCCTGATGGCGACTTGGACTTCACCGGTCACGAAGGGACAATCCAGGTGGACTCTGGCGAGTGGATATGGAGTGGTAGCAGTGAGGTCAGTGATAAGGACGGTTTCCCCGGTGTAGGCGACGTTAGGCACAGCCGACTTTATGATAATGGATTGAAGAGCCGCTGTGTCCCTCAAGATCTTCAATTTGAAACTTCAATCCGAATCTGTACCGTTGGTAGAGACAGTTCCAGGATACAGGTGTTTACTGAAGAGAGAAAGATCATTAACATTAACACCAACATTCATTACAGGCTTACCGGACTTAGGAGGAGTCTGTTTGGGTTTAGTAGATTCATTGCTCTTGTATTGAGCCTTCACACATCTGTCTATGGTATGTCCATAGAGTTTGCAATACTTACAATACAATTGTGAGCTCGCTTGATCTGTACTCACTTTATCGTAACTGTACCAAGACTTCTTACTGGAAGGTGGTTCTGGTGTCAGCCGGTGGACGAGGCTGTAGGTGTCAGCCGACTTCGCACATTTGATGTAGTCGGTTTCTTCTTTATCTGCTAGATATAAACGGACGGAAGGGGGAACACGTCTCAAGAATTCCTCAACTAGCATGAGGTTGATGAGTTCTGCAAATGTAGAGACATGTGCTGCAAATGTATAGAAGGCCTTGGGGAGGCCTGACGGGGCTGGGGCAGAGGTCGACTGTGGTCGGTAGCGCTGTGACATGTGGTTTGGTGTCTTGGGGTCGGGGGGTCGGGGGTCGCAGTATCAGCTGATGACAGAATGATTGTCAGCCCACTGCTAACACGTTGCTTGATTTCAACTGCTGCAGAGATGAGGGCCTGTGTCACTTATCACTGATTGTGTAACCTGTGACTATAGGCGAAAAACACCATCTAATCTGTACCATAACATCTACGTTCCCTATACTGGAAAGAAAAGGAACTCTCAGGAGTAAGTGTCAAGTCATTATGACTATATAACTAATGAAAGAGAGATCACTATGTACACAAATATGACACTCACCACAGGGCGGGTATGGGGAGCATAATAATACAGTTGAGGGAGGCTGAGGCCACGAGTGGTTGGGTCCCTCCCCTCCCACCCCATGCGTCTCTATTACGTGCATCCACCATGGGCATCCCCCCCCCCCCCTCATCCAACCATCCATCATCCAGCTCCGAGGATGGAGGCGAGTCTTTAGGGAACAGATTCACGCTTCGAGAGGGGGCAGGGCAACCGGAAAATCAATTCCCGCCTCATACACTCTTAGCATGTGATTAATCACGCTCATCCATCTTTCATCCATCTCAGCGATGGAGTGCTCGGTTTACTCCAGAATCACTCATCAAGAGGGGGACGGGTTAACCGGAAATCACGCCCGGGTAGCGAGATTATCACTCGCTCATCGATCAATCATCTGTCATCCATCTCACTGATGGAAGGGACAATCGTAGTCACATTTCTCCCTTCTACGATGCAATTGCTCCCTCACGCTCCCGCAGCTCCCCCACGCTCCCGCAGCTCCCCCACGCTCCTGCAGCTCCCTCACGCTCCTGCAGCTCCCTCACGCTCCTGCAGCTCCCTCACGCTCCTGCAGCTCCCTCACGCTCCTGCAGCTCCCTCACGCTCCTGCAGCTCCCTCACGCTCCTGCAGCTCCCTCACGCTCCTGCAGCTCCCTCACGCTCCTGCAGCTCCCTCACGCTCCTGCAACATATTGGCCCTTTTAAGTATGTTTTGAAAAAAATAACTAGTACATACAACTTTAAAATATCCATAAAAGAATTAGAATGCAGCTACCATCATCCCAAAAAATGTCTAAATATACTTAGGAAAGGAAATTGTCACTTTGGATCAACATGTATATTTTTTTCCATCTTGATATGTGTGAAACCTCACTCAAGGAAAGAAAATGCCATGACCTAAGCTGCCCATTCTTTCATGTGAAAGGCACAGAACGCTAAATAAAGAGTGAAACAATTTGGCTTCACAGGAAAGGCATGTATATTTTTTTATAACCAGACGAAAGAGGTTTCAAAAGGTGGAACAGGATGTGTGTGTATGGAACTGGCTGAAAGACCCACATGCATACCAGAATCACACATACAATTACTCCATACAACTGTACTATTACAACAGGCAACAACCAGTAATTGTCAGAACAAAACCGACATGCCCATGCATAAAGGACGTGCCAGAAAAATCTTCATCAAATTACCCTAATAGAGCAACCTCATTCATCTTTGCCAAGATACAAGGACAGAAAACAGGAGCAAAGACAAAATACCATTCATAAATGGACTCCTCGCCGAGTCATGTGCAGTATTTGGAAAAGAAATCCATGCAGGTAACCCTTTGACAGCGAGATCGGCATACCAGAATATAATCTATATAGACATGATAGGGTAAATAGGTCACATGGAGGAGTAGGTTTGTTTATAAGAGAAGACCTTATGCTCTGAGTATCTTAACTCTACAAATGAGGTGGTAGTTAACTACCTGGAGTAAAAATATAAATACTTAGTTATTATTCGAATACACAAACTGCCAGATGCAAAGGCCTTGATAATCTGGTAAACCTAAAACCTGATATTGTCTTCCTAGGTGACTTCAACCAGCACCACTAATATGGAGAATATTATACAAAGAATAAACAAGATTTTAATATCAGGAAATCTATCCGGACATAAACCACAGATTAGAAAACTACTTAGATTGTGACGAAATTTCACTAAACCTGCAGATAAGAGTCAACTAGGAACGAAAATATTTAGATCTGAACTCCGCAAACAAAGAAGATATAATCAGGGACATTACAATCTCAGATTCCACATAATCAGATCACAAGCTCATTGAAGTGCAAACTAACTAATACAGTGGAACCTCGATTAATGAATTTAATCCTTTCTGGCACCGAACTCGGCATGTGAAACGCTAGTCTTTCAAAACAAATTTCCACATGTAAAATAATGGAAATAAAATTAATCCGTTCTATTGCCGGAAAACATCAATATGATATTCGATTTTTAAAATAATGGAGCAGCCTACCTGACACACACTGAACAAACCTTTATGGCTTTTTTTCATTTTTTTTTGTTTTTCCTTTTTATAGAAAAATGTTTGTTCAGTGTATGTCTGGTAGGCTGCTCCATTTTGTATAAATAAAAAAAAATGAAAAAAAGGAAAAATGTAAAAGGTTCGTTCAGTGTTTGTCAGGTAGGATGCTCCATATGACTTTCTATTTTTCATATTTGTTCAATTTGGTTTGTATTTTTCATTTGTTTATTAATATAACAACCTACCCTGGCACATACTGAACAAACCTTTATGACATTTTTCTTTTTTCCAAGTTTATTATTTGTTATTTTTCGTTTTTATTTTTTTTTTTATACAAAATGGAGCACCATTCCTGACACACTGAACGAACCTTTTGGACATTTATTCTTTTTTCAAATTTTTATTATTTTCTAATTTTGCCTAAAAACCAAAATCAATGCTTTGCAACATTACAGCAGTCACCCTTTTACATCCCAGCATCATAAAAAAAAAAAATGAGTTATTTGCATTGTCGGAGGTGTTTTTGCGAGAACCAACAGGAACTCTTGGAAGAACCATGTGCTTTTCTCGTTAATCAAGTGTAAGCTCGTGAATCAAGACGAATTTTCTCTGAGTGGGAAGCTCGTTATTCGAAATGAACTTAAAACTGTTTCCCCACTGAATGATTGTTAGTAGTAAAAATCCCACAAAAGAAATAGAACAACAGAGTTCCGAAGTATATAAAGTGCCTGAAATGTGTTCCTTTGTTAAAGGCCAAAAAGAGGACTAATGTAGAAAGCTAATGCATTCATCAATACAAAGTGAAAAAAATAAATGCTTAAGACACAACTATCCCTAAAACGAAGAAATAATTTAAACACGACGTTTGAAGAAATCTGGTAGAGACTGAAGCAGTCACATATATGATTGATGGAATGCACTAGAACAGTCATACATGATAGAAAAAACTAAAATATTTCTTTACACATGCAAAAAAAAAAATATCAAAAGCAAAAATCACTGTCAGTATTGGACCTATTCTTACAAGTGAATGGCCATACACAGGATGACAAAGAAATTAGGTGAATCCTAAAACAGCAGTTGGAGGACATATTTAGTACCCCATTAAACCCCATGAAAGTAGATGATCCGAAAAGTTTCTTTATGCATGATATCCAAACTTATAAATATAACCGATATCAACACGAATTTTGCAGATTTTGAAGGAGAAATTAATATGATGCCCATGCACTAAGCCCGGGGTCAAAACTTGTGTAATTCAGTATTTATAAATGATAAGTGCCAGCAGCAATGTGTGGAGAAAGAGCTTTGACACAGGAGATATACTATTGATTTAAGCGAATGTGGTATATCTATTCTTTACAAGGGAGGGAGCAAAGCATTGGCCAAGAATTATGGACCAGTTGCACTAACGTCCTACATAATAAAAGTAGTTGAGAGAGTGATCAGGAGTCAGGTCCTCTGTTTCATGGAGACCAGTGACCTCCACAACACAGGTCAGCATGGATTTAGAGCGAGATTATCATGCCTCTTGCAGCTACTTAACCACTACAGCAAAATCACTGAGGTATTGGAAGTAAAGCATTATTCAGGTGTGGTATTCATGGACTTCACAAAATCATTTCATAATTGTGATCATGGAGTGTGTAGTACACAAAATGAGGTTAATGGGAATATCAGGTGAAGTAGGATAGTGGATATTCAATTTTACTAAGCAAATAAGCAGGAAAAATGATTGGATCTATGAATTTGAATGTTCTCATAATTCATTCTATCACAGTGAAGACTGTGTAGATTGTCTTGATAATGGTCCAGGACGGACCGAAGCTTTATCATCTCATTTTCTGGTTTGTGGTTTAGTCTTCTTATCTTCAGCCACGTCATTGTGACTCTTCGTCTGCATCCCATCACAATTGTTGTACTATTCAAATCACTTCTGTTCTGTCTTGAGTACTGCTCTATACTCGCTTTCCCCTTCAGAGCTGATGAGATTAATGAAATAGAGGGAATACAAAGAATATATATGGCACACACACACTATAATGCATCTAAATAATTGGGATCGTCTCATAGCTCCCTAGAAGAAAATTCCTAGAAAGGAGACGAGTGAGGTATCAAATAACACACATGGAAAGTACTCCCATCCAGGTACATCCAGGCACAGTACTAAATTTGTAATATAAATAAAAGCTCTGGATTATGTAAATACGCTCTTGTCAAATTCTGTCATGTATTATTGTCTGGCTAGTAATTATTCTTTGAATAATGGCACACATACAATGACAATGTGTGCACTGCCTGAGGATTAGGGCAGAGATTGACAGGCTAATGAAGCAGGTGAAACCATAATGGAGGGGAAGGCATCTCCGCAAGGATGCAATGGAGAAGCTCCATTGAGATAACTCAATTTATCCACCACTCGCCAGCTAAGACGGCGAAAACGTCAAAGAAATCAAGAACACTAGTTAGAACGTTTAACCACTTCAGTTAAATGAGGGGAAGACCATTAGCGGTAACTAACCAGAGAAGCTGAGCATCACAACAAAAGCCTGGACATTTGATGGTGGCTTGGCACATACGCTGTTAGGCCAAACCTTCTGCTTCATAAATACAAGCGTTTAGGCATGTTCACCGCGGTCAAGGAATCAAGGTAATAAGAAATAGTGTGAAGCAATACTATCAAGTATTGATGACAAAGTAGTAAGACTGCAGACATTGTCTGCCTCTCGATAACAATATTCACCGAGCTAGAAGCAGAGAGGTATTTAAATAAAGTAACAATAACTTAAAAGTATTATTGAATAACTGGGAAGCTTGCATTAGCATGAAGATCATGTGAGTGACAAGATTCGCTTTTCATGGTTGGTGTGTGTGTGGCAGCTTCTGTAGACCGAGTTAAATGTGTAGGACTGTGGTAGGCACCACAGTAATAGTGATATGGTTATGACCAGTGGAAACTGCTGCTGCTGTTGTAGGCACCACAGTAAGAGGGATATGGTTATGACCAGTGGAAGCTGCGGCCGCTGTTGTAGGCACCACAGTAAGAGTGATATGGTTATGACCAGCGGAAACTGCGGCCACTGTGTAACACTGTAAAAGTGTTTGGTTTAGTTGTATTTAGTACATACATAGAGTACATGAGTCACAGACAGTAATTTGAGAAGGTGCCAGCTTGGTCGGCCTGAGTTTCACACTTCTAAGAGTTAATGACCCCAAGTGACCCGAGGTCAGATCATGCGAATTTCACCTTACTTCTACTAATCTTATAATTGGAGCCTGGTAGCCTTCAAACATGCCGACGTTTAAGGAGTGGCTTGGTAGAGAGCCGGAGGCTATCTACTTGTGGGCGGAGTTAGTTACTAGGTTCCCCAATATATACTCTGAGAACTATCGATTCGAGAGCATTAACGACAGAGAAGACAGAAGACCAGGCAGCAGAGCAGGACGACAACAGCCGAGACAGGCTGTTGGTCGGACGGGGGTGAAGCTGCCTGACAGCTGCAGACTCCCCCCCCCCCTCTATCCAGCTATAGGCAGGCACTTGGTGAGTTGAACATTAAGGTGACTTGGTCGTGTTTTACAAGTGTTGTGTGATGATCAGGGGCAGTCAGTTGTGTTCAGATTCTTGGAGGATGACTCACTTTACATATATAGATCTTGAACATTGCTAAAATTATGATACTTAGTATGTGAAATATAATTGAATTTATTACTTAAATTGCCTTTGTGTCCCCTAGAGTTGAGTTGAGGTGAGAAAGCATCTGGGATTATTGGTTCCCTGATTTTACCGAGTACATGAAAGATGGGACATACTAACAATGACCTTGATAACATCTTTTGAGAATTGTGATACAGACAAGTTCCATTCCTTGTCTTGTATGTAATGATCATGAATGGATGGTGGCAGCTCTTCTACTTCTACTATCTACTCTTCTACTTCTACCTATCTACACCTCTCCCTCCACCCCTCTTGGAACTCTCACTCTCAACTAATGACCCTCCTCGCTCCTCCCCCCTCCCTACCTCTCACCCCAAACCCTCACTAATTACTTCACTATTCATTTCTTTCCTTTCGTTTTCTCTTATACGTTTGTGGCAGTGAAATGTATTCCAGAGTTCTCTCTAGAGTTTCGGGTAGCTGATCCAGTTGCGGCGCCTTGTAGTCTTAGCACCTAGGTAGTCCAATACCTAGGTTACAAGGTGTTGAACGAGAGAGGCTGCCTTAGGAACTCTGGGAGTGCTCTAGAATAGTTAGCTAACTGGGGACGGGATAACGGACTAGAGAGAGCCGTTTCCCCCGGCCTCGTTAGTTAACTGGGGGGTGGAATAATGGACAAGATAGAGCTATTTCCCCCACCCCCCGTTATAACTGTTGAAGGCACCACAGTAACAGTGATATGGTTATGGCCAGTGGAAGCTGCGGCCGCAGTTGTAGGCGCTACAACGTGAATTATGTGGATGTACTGTTGCAATCCACAAGTTATGAGTAAAGTATTAGCTAGTGAATCAAACAACAACACTTAACAAATGATGGTCGAAAGGATTGGTAGTACATGTGAGTAGCCGGACTGTTGTCACACTGAGGTAAGGTCTAGGAGATTAAGACAGCCTTAGCCCACCCAAGCCAATGTTACAGCCTTGAGGTCACAAAGGGTGATTCAATGTTCTTGGAAACGAGAAGATTTACATTTAAGATGATTATAACATCCTTGGGATGGTTGGTGTGGTGGTGAAGGCTATGACCGGCTAGACAGCAGTCTTGTGGAAGACGCCGTGTCATCAAGTACTCTACTTTACCTGCTTGTGGCAGCAACAGAGAGAAACCAGCCAACTCTGGGGACCCGATATGATCTTGTTGAGACGAGTCTGCAATGTGTATTATATGGGAGACTAACCGGGTAAGGAGTGTTTTAGTGATGTTTCGGGGTTAGGGACTTAAGTTGCGGTTATTAGTTGTATATGAGGGACAGCTAGGTCCAGTGCATTTATTGTCAATGGGTAGGCAATTTAACCCAAATTGGATGTTATATTAATTATTGTCAGTATTTTATATAATGAAATTAGAAAACCCGACGGCCTTTAATCACCTTCCATATGTTCTCATGTGATTTCCATTACAAACCTATTAGTATGCCTTAAGGATCTAGTTGGTGAAAATAATTTTTTTTATATATCAAAAACCAAGGTACAAAAACAGGGAATAAATGCAAAGCAACATAAAAACAAACCAATGGGCTTATACATGAAACAAAGCAAACACCATGAAACAGACATTAAATACATACAAGAGGTCACAGCATAGGACAGACAACATAAATAAAGTACAAAGAAAATTACAAAAACGTACAAGAAAAAATGCACAAAATTACAACAAACTTATAGAAAACCAACCACCCTACAACAGAAAAGAGGAGTAAAGTAAAACAATCACGGACAGTCCGACTCCACACACAGAGGAGCATAACCGGACACAAATGAGGAGACCAACAACAAATAAACAGTAAATCCAAAAATTTCACAAGAACATAAATAACATAAAATACATACAAAGAATAAAGCAATGACAAGTATAAAATTACAAACACACACACACATTGGACCAACACACGGAACAGCAACACACACAACCACACCACATCCCCACACAACCACAGCACAAACACCCACACCGAACAAAGGCAAAGCACACAACAAATCGCAAATACAGCAAAACAGGCCACACAGGAGCCAAGAACAAACACCCACACCACTCGCACAAACAAGGACACCCACCAGTGCATGCAGGCACCGGGGAACAACCACACACAACACAGAAACCAACCACACAGATCACTTATACTTCTCCGGGTACTCCCGAGCCGGACATCATAAGCACTAAGCATCCCAAACAAGTTAGTCAGCGTCAGGAAGTGGACGTCCAGGATGCGCAGTAGGCCGAGGCATCAAATCCGGCACACCAATGATGAAACACCGCACCCGCGGAACCCAGATGGTAGAAGGGCACCAGGAAACAGGACACACACCCTCATCAATCTCAACCCACATAGGTATACCAGATCCGTCGCCCACCTCTCTGGACGGGAGGATGACAGGCAAGGGTTTCCCCCCTAGGAAGCCGGTCACAATGCCTCACATCGGGCTCCCCACTAGGGCGCGCACTTCGTTCCACGCCGGGCATCGCACCGAGCCCCGCGGAGGGCGGCATCACAGGTGCACCAGTGTCCCCACCACTCGCAACAGGAGCAGAGACCCCCGTCGCACATCCTTCGACAACACCACTACGATGTCGCAATCACCAGGGGCAACCGCCCACTGAGGAAAGGCACAAGCAGGGGGCACAGTGTCAGGCACCACAAGAGGCAACACAGCGACGTCCACAGCATCATCATCCACCTCCTCTGCCCACGTCCGGCGAGGCGACACATCCCGAGCAGAATGACGGCGCTTAGAAATAGGTTACTGATCGTCGGAACTGTCACCCCCTGCAAATGGTGTCCCAGAAAAACCATCGGCAAGCGGCCACAAAGCCGGGGCAGCACCATCACGAAGAACAACAGCCTAAACGACATGGGGCAAAAAGCCACCACCATTCAAAGAGACCGGAGTTGGAGAAGGAAAAGACAGAGCAGGCGGAAGGGAAGACTCCAGCACATGGGAGGAATCCTGCGAGGGCGACAGAACCGGCAGAGGAGAAGATGCACACGCCAATGAGGAAACTACCAGAGGCGACGAGGCAGAGGGCGTGGGCGGGGAGACACACCATCGCCCCGACAGCCCCGGGAAGCACATGTTCTTCAGCAGGAGATGCAGGCGCCACCCCTACAGCTCCATCCAAGGTCACCACGGAAGAAACCGGATGCGGATGCACCTCCACAACTACCGAACGGCGAAGGTCTGAAGCAGGCGCCCTAGGTCCTCAGAGCACACCGGTGGGGCAGACAGATGAGGCCCAGATGGAGCGACAGCCGGAACTGCTGCAGGAACTACACCAGGTCGAAAAAGTCTCCCATTCAAACTATCACTAATAGAGTAACCTCATTCATCTTTGCCAACATACAAGGACTGAAAACAAGAACAAACAACAAAGAACAGTTCATAAATGGCCTCCTCACGGAGTCAAATGCAGTATTTGGAGCTTTCACAGAAACCCATGCAGGGGAATTGTTGGACAGTGAGATCTGGATTCCAGGATATAACCTATACAGGTGTGATAGGAAAATTAGGTCACATGGAGGAGTGGGTCTGTATATTAGGGAAGACCTTGTATGCTCGGAGCTCCTAAACGTTACAAATGAGGTGGTAGAGGTACTGGGATTAAAAATTGAGAAAATATATTTAGTGATTATACTAATATACAAACCGCCAGATGCAACGGCTGAGGAATTCACAGAACATAAGCAAAATAGAGAATAACCTTGATAATTTGGAGAACCCAATACCTGATATTATCTTCCTAGGTGACTTCAACTTGCCTAGTCTCAGGTGGAACATAGCAAACAATAATATTATACCAGGAAATCTATCAGGACCTAACCAACCACAGATTAGAGAACTACTTAGATTCTGTGACAAATTTTCACTCAATCAGCAGATATCGGAGCCAACGGGAAATGAAAATATTCTAGATCTGGTCTTTACGAACAATGAAGACATTATCAGAGACATTACGATATCAGATACCACATACTCAGATCACAAACTCATTGAAGTGCAAACGACCATCAATACTCAGAATAGACCTAAAACGTTGATAAAGCGAGAGGGGCTATTCAGTAAATTCAATTTTAATAATACAAGGATACTGGGAGATAATAAACAGGGAACTCACAAACATTCCATGGGGAACTGTTCTAAATAATACAAGTCCTACAGAAGGAATAGAAAAACTGACTTCAGAAGCGTATCAAGTCTGTCTGAAACATGTTCCTTTGAGGAAAGCCAGAAAGAGATCTAACGTAGAAAGAGAACGCAGACGACACTATAAACGCAGGAAAAAATAACGGAACTGCTTATGCAGACACGAATTTCCCGTCAAAGAAGGAATAATTTAAATAGGGAGATTGAAGAAATCGAGCGGAAATTGAAACACTCATATGAAACTGAAGAAAGGCAGTTAGAACAGAAAGCAATTCAGGAAATAAAGAAAAATCCAAAATATTTCTTCTCATATGCGAAATCAAAAGCAAAAACCACTGCCAGTATTGGACCTATTCGTACAAGTGAAGGTTCATACACGGAGGATGACAAAGAAATTAGTGAAATCCTAAAAAAGCAGTATGAGGACATGTTTAGCACTCCAATAAACAACATGAAGGTGGAAGATCCAGACAATTTCTTTATGCGGGATATTCAAACCCCTGTAAATATAACTGATATAAACACGAGCGCACTAAATTTTGAAAAAGAAATTGAAAACATGCCCATGCACTCGGCCCCAGGTCCAGACTCATGGAATTCAATATTTATAAAGAAATGCAAAGTGCCGGTAGAACAGGCACTCAGTATAGTGTGGAGGAAGAGCTTGGACACGGGAGAGATACCAGATGCACTTAAAGTAGCAGACATAGCCCCTCTACACAAGGGAGGGAGCAAAGCAATGGCAAAAAATTATAGACCAGTTGCACTAACATCGCACATCATAAAAGTATTTGAGAGAGTGATTAGGAGTCAGGTCACCAATTTCATGGAGACCAATGACCTTCTCAACCCAGGCCAACATGGATTTCGAGCGGGAAGATCGTGCTTCTCACAGCTACTTGAGCACTACGACAAAGTCACTGAGGCATTAGAAGAGAAACAGAATGCTGATGTGATATACACGGACTTCGCAAAGGCTTTCGATAAATGTGACCATGGCGTGATAGCACACAAAATGAAGTCAATGGGAATAACCGGTAAAGTAGGACGCTGGATACTCAGTTTTCTGTCAAACAGGACTCAGCGAGTAACTGTCAACCATATAAAATCTAGTCCAAGTGCAGTGAAAAGCTCTGTACCTCAGGGTACAGTCCTTGCACCGCTGCTTTTCCTTATTCTCATATCAGATATAGACAAAAATACAAGTCACAGCTTCGTATCATCCTTTGCAGATGACACAAAAATCAGTATGAAAATTACCTCGGCTGAGGACATTGAAAAACTTCAAGCTGATATTAATAAAGTTTTCGACTGGGCATCAGAAAATAACATGATGTTTAACAGTGATAAATTCCAGGTACTCAGGTACGGTAAAAATGAGGACCTTAAACATAATACAGAGTACAAAACACAATCAAATGTACCCATTGTAGGAAAACAGCATGTAAAGGATTTGGGAATAATAATGTCTGACGACCTAACGTTTAAGGAGCATAACCAAGTAAATATTGCGACAGCCAGAAAAATGATAGGATGGATTACGAGAACTTTCAAATCCAGGGATCCCATCACAATGGTTGTACTCTTCAAGTCACTTGTGTTGTCCCGTCTTGATTACTGGTCAGTACTCACTTCCCCCTTCAGAGCAGGAGAGATTGCTGAAATAGAGGGAATACAGAGAACATATACGGCACGCATAGACGCAATAAAGCACCTAAATTATTGGGATCGTCTCAAAGCCCTCCAAATGTACTCACTAGAAAGAAGACGAAAGAGATATCAAATAATATACACCTGGAAGATACTGGAGGGCCAAGTACCAAATCTACACAGTAAAATAACAACGTACTGGAGTGAACGACATGGAAGAAAATGTAGAATAGAACCAGTGAAGAGCAGAGGTGCCATAAGCACAATCAGAGAACACTGTATAAACATCAGAGGTCCGCGGTTGTTCAACGTCCTCCCAGCAAGCATAAGAAATATTGCCAGAACAACCGTGGATATTTTCAAGAGGAAACTAGATTTATTCCTCCAAGGAGTGCCGGACCAACCGGGCTGTGGTGTGTATGTGGGCCTGCGGGCCGCTCCATGCAACAGCCTGGTGGACCAAACTCTCCCAAGTCGAGCCTGGCCTCGGGCCGGGCTTGGGGAGTAGAAGAATCTCCCAGAACCCCATCAACCAGGTATCAACCAGGTACCTGAAGAGCGAGGATACGCTGGGAAATCCCCATGCACAGAAACGGGGAAAATCGTCCAGGAAAATTGAAGGAGCCTCTGCACGAGGAGCGTCGCAACCGGCCGCTACGTGGCCCTCCACACCACACCAGACATGTGCGTGTTTGACCTTGATAGAACGTCCGCATAGAAAGGCCACGAAACGAAACCCTAGATGGTATCGGGCTCGTGAGCCGCATGACGAGTCTGCGTGTACCCAGCCGGACCCCCTTCAGGCAGCCCGCACTCAAAATGTTGAACCGGTGCTTCACCACCACACCAAACCGCGTAAACACTGACACAAGCTCTGCCTCAGGGAAGGTCACTGGCACACCGTGAACACTCACAAATGTCAAAGGCCCCCAGGGACCCGATATCTCCACAGTCACAGCCGAATCAGGAATAGGAAGCGAGTGTGCATCCCAGCACGCCACAAACTCCTGGTAAAGCAGCGACGTGGCAAACGATACCGCCACACGGGTAGGCGAGATCTTTTCAAGCCCCAGTAGTTCAGAGACGTCAACACGAAGCACGTCCAGGAGAGCAATCTCCACAATGGGCCAGTCCACTGCACCAGAAAAATCCAGCCAGACAGTATCAACCAACCTAACACGGGTACCTCCGGCTACCGCCATACTGCCAGCCAGCCCCCCCTGCTAGCGGGCGCTCCACACCTCAAACTGCACCCGCCCCCTCGCAACTCCAGGCAGCAACTGGCAGGTCAGGGGAGCACGCCCGACCCTCCTGGCGGCCAACGAGGCAATCCATGCATGAAAAATAGATTGGTTGTAGTAAACTATTTCATGAGGCTAATTATATACAGTGGGGTAAATTTTGTATTCAGAACTAATCTGGGTTTCTCCGTTCACGACCGTACACACAAAAGAGCAAACTACTACCAAACACCATTGTACGAGGAAAACACACAACAATTAACAATACAGTATTATAGGATACCAATTCTTTTACACAAATATTTTTCCGTCGAGGAGGGGGCAGTCGCAATACGTCAAAGTATTAGATGTAATGTGGGAGTGGGACTCAAAACTGAGCTACAAAAACTGTTTGGAGAGAATGTGGAAAATTATCTACCTAATGATAGGTGTTAAACATAATCCACTAAACTACGAAAGAAAACGGCTTTTATGAGAACTATTATCTATTGCTTCTAGGTCTAACACTGAACATTGTTACCAATTTTAGTACAATAAATTTTACTTGCCAAACAGGATTTTTTTGGTAATTTATGACCACTTTATTAAGCAAAATAATATTGTGCCAACACAGTAAGATAATATAGACTTGTTTAACAGGGAGACACTGATAAGTAGCATCTTAAAAGGGATGTACTACTTAGGGAACTGACCACAAGGAAATTACATTAAACAAGACTCAGAAAAATTATTTGAGAGAAACGTAAGGTGCTAGATTATTCTCACATCAGATTCATATATTTTGGAGGTCTTTGGGAATTGTGGATTTGGCAGACTAACATGAAAGTTGGTCAGTTCTTGAGTCACTGGATCACAGGTGGTGGTCGCTGGATCACTATGTAATGTTTAAATTACAAATAAAGCTCGGGAACATGGTGCACTATAGATTGTTTAGATCAAATAGTAGTGACTCAGTTTGGGTAACCATGGCACTAAAGAACTTTATCAGAAAACAGAAGGCTTAATACAAACTAATTATGACAATTTTGATACATAACTTCCCGGCTTGGTGCCTTCTATTGATAATTATTATGACAAAATCTTTGTAAAAAATGAAACAACACACTATGTACACTTTTGCAGGGCAAGCAGAAAGCCTTCTGGGGTTTCACCAGATAGATGAAAGATTACAGACAACACCTGGACATTAACAAACAAGTCAAATAACAGATGACAAAGAAAATTTAAATTACTAAATTCTAAGAAAGTATCAAAGACCTTTATGAATATATCAGACCAAATCTATGTAGAATGTGAAGATGACCTTCTGACAAGTTTAGTGGTTACCAGAGAGGAAATTATTAAACAAATATAAAAGGATGCTATAGCCATCACAGAAGGAGGGGGGATAGAAAGCAGTCACAGCCACGAGGTCACTTCAAGGCAGCTAAATCCCAAGGGACATCAGAGTCAGACCTACCAGACATTTAAAATAATGTTTATAGGAAACCTACAAAACGTTTATAGGAAATTGTTAATTTTTACTATGATCATCAAAGTTAAGTAAGCAGTATTTATGGGAACGTTTCTTGCAGGCCTGAATTTTTGAACTCAAAACCATAATTTTAAAGACTGCCAATCGGCCATCAAAAAGTGTCTCAACTGTGAGGGAGCACACACCGCCGTCTCTATGGACTGTCCCATACAACTTTAAGAAATTACGAAATCGGCACCAGCCACACCAACAACCAATCAGCCGGCGAGCGTCAACACACAGGCAACGACGTTCCCTGTGCTACCCAACTCCTCTGCTACAACGACGTCCCCACCAGACCAGGCCGCTCACCCACTGGGGGACACTGCACTTCAATGCCACTGGCACCCCTTCCACTAATCATATCAAACATGCCAACACCAACAGCATCAAATTTCTCATTGCCTCAGAAGACGACCTTTTGCCTGTTTTAGGGAATCTGCTTTAAGTAAACTCGCCCAAGCTTCTCCGACTCCTGTCCGTACTATTGAACAAAAATCTAAATGCTCTGTCCTTGTACGAAATGTCGCCAGCTCTGTTCTATCAGCACCTAATACTATCAATCTCTCTCAGGACATTTCACACAGGAATGTTATTACTGTAATGGATATATACTCGGTGCCTAATACAAAACACCTTAAGATCCAAAGTTCTTCCTCTGCAGAAGCTCCAAAACTCTTGTATCAAGGTATCAAAATCTTCAATACCAGCACTCCTCCCTATCTCATTTGTTCAGTTGACTATCTTCCTTTGCTGCAATGTTTCAAATGTTACAAATGAAAATGTAAAAGCCCACAAATTTGCTCTAAATGCTCTACAGAAGGCCATTTTTATACTCGGTGCTCTGCCCCCACCCTAAAATGCACTAATTGCCAAGATGCTCATTCAGCAGTTTAAAAATCTTGCCCTCTGAGAAAAACTCTGAAAACTCTTCGTACTAACCACCCTCGCACTCATACACACCCTCATTCTTCTTTAATCACCCATAACCCATCCCATCACCAAACAGCATCTCCATATCCTATGCCAGTGTCCTTAATGCTTCCCCTCACCAGCAACATCACCACCCTACTAATGTACAACAAACTCAGTCCTCTCTACCTCTTTCCTCACCCACCACGTACACCCTACTCTCCTCTCCAGAACATGACATATGAGCGAGTCACAGCCTGCGTCCAAGCAGCATATCTGCAAGCTTAAGACTACGGCCGAGAGTTCGCCGACTACCTTCCCATCTTCCTCACTCACAATGGCCATCCTAGTATTTCTGTACCTCCTCCACACCTCTTGCACTCTTGTTCCTTTCTCCTCCCCACGGTGCATACTCCGACACAACATCTATATATTCGAACCTCTATTGGAATCAGACCCAACTATGGGATGGGTCAACCCAAGTATCGCATTTCCAAAAGGGTCGCCCTTGTTGGAATAGACGAACGCCGAAAGAATAGTGTTGAAAACATCTTGATAACTTATTAAACCAAAATTATTTATAAGTCAGAAAAAAGACAAATGGGATCTATATGCAAAACCTTTACCAGACAAACATTTTACGTGAAACTGAAGATATTTGTAGTTGTATAAAATTCGGTTTTCATCATTCGTCGAGCTCGAAACTCGCAGCATTCATCTCGGAACAATGCCTATTTCACGCAGATTCCTCAATAAACGTAAGAGTTTTATATGTCACAAGATAAAAAAATAAGCTTCATTTTAAATATCTTACTATGGGCATATTTAAATTTAAAAAGAGAAGATACGTGTACTTTTATAATAGCTGAGCTCCGACCCCGGACAGATCAATCGACGGAGCAGCTAACTTTCAGAACAATGTTTATTTCCTGTAAATTTGTAAATAATCGTAAATTTTTTATATGCCTCAAAAAAGATAGGAATATAAGGCTCATTTTAAACAGTTTATCATAGACATAATTAAAGTTCTAATGAAGATTCGCGTGTTTTAATAATTGCCGAGCTCCGACCCTCGCACAGACTGATCGAAAGAGCAACTCTCTCTCAGACCAATGTTTATTTCAAGTAAATTCGTTAATAAACACAAATGTTTTATATGTCTTAAGAAAGATAGAAATATAAGCTTCATTTTAAATACATTACAATGGACATATTTAAAGTTCACGTGAAAATACATGTTTTTATAGTGGCTTTCAGCAGCTCGTCGGGCATGGAGTGCAGACGCATACACACTTGCCGATATATTGTGTAATTAACACAGATACGCCAATAAAACAAAAAATCTTATATGCCTCCAGAAAGACTGAGCTATAATCGTTATTATGAGTGCACCAAAGGAAATATATCTTGGAGACCAAAGATAAAGCAATTTTAATTTATGTTTCGACTCTCGCCCGGGCGGGAGATGAAGCGACTCTCGCCCAGGCGGGAGATGACGCGACTCTCGCCCGGGCGGGAGATGACGCGACTCTCGCCCGGGCGGGAGATGAGGCGACTCTCGCCCGGGCGGGAGATGAGGCGACTCTCGCCCGGGCGGGAGATGAGGCGACTCTCGCCCGGGCGGGAGATGAGGCGACTCTCGCCCGGGCGGGAGATGAGGCGACTCTCGCCCGGGCGGGAGATGAGGCGACTCTCGCCCGGGCGGGAGATGAGGCGACTCTCGCCCGGGCGGGAGATGAGGCGACTCTCGCCCGGGCGGGAGATGAGGCGACTCTCGCCCGGGCGGGAGATGAGGCGACTCTCGCCCGGGCGGGAGATGAGGCGACTCTCGCCCGGGCGGGAGATGAGGCGACTCTCGCCCGGGCGGGAGATGAGGCGACTCTCGCCCGGGCGGGAGATGAGGCGACTCTCGCCCGGGCGGGAGATGAGGCGACTCTCGCCCGGGCGGGAGATGAGGCGACTCTCGCCCGGGCGGGAGATGAGGCGACTCTCGCCCGGGCGGGAGATGAGGCGACTCTCGCCCGGGCGGGAGATGAGGCGACTCTCGCCCGGGCGGGAGATGAGGCGACTCTCGCCCGGGCGGGAGATGAGGCCCCATCTATTAGAGATTGTCCACCTAAAGACCCAAAGCTACTCAAACCCTCCTAGCATTATGTAGGTAATGAAGTAATATGGTATATATACTCACTATAATGTTGGTGCTTGATGCAGAACATGAGAAAACATAATTTTATTCTGAAAAAATATATCTTTTCATAACAAAATAAGATGTAAATATGTAATATCAAAGGAAGTCGATGGTCCAAGCAACAATGTCGTGAAGCGACTTATCCAAGATGTACTGTTGTCTGGAAAGTGCTGGCATATCAACCCTCTGTACACAGTGATCCAGTCGTCACACTTCTCTGCTCAAATTATCGCAAATTTAATTTATGATAAGTAGAATGCGTATTTTTAATCAAATCTAACAATCTTTAACGTTTTCTGGCTAGTTATTTAAAAATAAATAGCTGGAAGTTAAATCAACTCCATAGAACAATATTTTTGTTATAGATAATGACCGATATTTGTTGGTATGCGTTCGCTACATAAACTATCATGTACTGTACTTAAGTAAAATCTCCCCGTTTCTTCGCACATGGAACACACAACCTTACAGGCTCTCTGATTTACTGTTTAAGAGAGATTCACAAATAAAGCTTATAATTCTACATGTTATCAAAAAGGCAGTGACAAAGTCATTTTTGCGTTTTAATCACAGAGATTAGATCTTATTTAAATAGAAAAGATATTCATATTTTAAAGAAGGTTTCTTGACCGTCGCTCTCCCTATCGATAGGAACTAGTTTTTTGTTATTATTAACAAGCTTAGGTATACACAGCAATGTGCTGCTACCCTATTCTAAATGAAAGATTACACTGTGTGTATAAAAAACTAGCTATAAGTTCATCTAATATTCACATCTCACAGGATGGTTAGTTATACATGAAATCAGGGGATAAAATACCAGTCTCAATAAAAAAAAAAAAATCAACTCTTACTAACAATCAGGTGGGAACATAAAATGTAAGGTTGATCTATTAGCCTCCATTAGCAAAATCTGGGTATAGCATAAGAATATCTTCCAATATTCCTACGTGTATGAAGTAATTACAGAGCTCAAAGTATCTCATACCATTTGATCTAAAGTCACTTATAACAGGGCAATCACAGATATAGTGTTGGTGAGTATGTCCCAGCTCTTGTTCACATAGTTTACAATTAGAATGTTCACCATTGGGGGCCATTCTTTACGTGCAGACACCTGCCATAGATATCGATATCCTAACCAAATTCTGGCAATTACAATGTCACACTATCTTTGTGACACTAGTGGATGTTTTATGCTGTCCGTTCATATAATTCTCGATTCTAAACATGTTTAGTTCCTTTATTATGCACCCCATACCCATCTTGTGGGCGGTAGTGGAAAGGGTTACAGAGGCACATAAACATGTCATAGCTCTTTATACTTTTGCTTTCTGGCTTTTGTTTGTCAGTGACTGCTCTTCTGTCTTCTCTAATTACCTAAAATATTGCGGCTTTTGCAGGAGAGATTGGAACACCTATATCCAACTCAATTTCAGGCTTATCATGTGCAGTTTTAGCTGCCTTGTTTGTGTCATCATGCTGGACAACAGTGACCAACAGTCAATTAAGGCAGTGTCTGGGATGCTTTTGGACGCAGGTTCGAATCCTCGTCACAGCCCTTGTGGGCTTGTTCATTTGATGCATCACGTTATTGTGATTTCCGTGTGTAACCTTGCATTCATATTCTCTACTCCAGCTGTTTTACACACTCTGCGAGTTAGAAAGGTTGCTATCATAATTCTGACATAAGGGCCCACTACGAATCCAGTAATCTATTGCTAGTATCATTATGTTCCATAGCCCCGGATGTCTCTTGGATTGCTAACTCCTTTACTGTTACAGATATGGGTATTTCCTCTTGTAAAATGTCACCAGCAGCAGCAACAGGCAATGATGATATGGCTGCTGAAACTGGATGATTGATAAACAGGAGTGGATGTAGATGTGGATGCTATATCTGAAGGAATGGTATGAGAGGCTGTCGTTGCACCTGTGTTGAGAGCCATGATGTTTATTTCGGAAGTTTTCCTATTTTCTTCTCATCAGAGCTCTCCCTCTTTTGTGCTCCATTCAGAACATTACGTTTAATTTTTGCTGAAAGGGTTATTCACTTGGAAATATATTTCTTAAATACTTAATCCAACACCAGGTTGTAGTGTTATACAAGTGTGCTTGCAACATGACCTTAATATTTTAACATCCTGCTTCCATAATGAACATGTCCTATGCTCGTGGCGCCCTCAGGCAAGTGCCCATCGGGCCCAGGCGGTAAGACGGCTCTGCTCTTCAGATACATATTTACATAAGAAAAAATTCATAACAAAATTACTAAGCCAATACTATTGTATTTAATTACGCATGTATTAGAGAAAACCTGCTCTCAAAATATACTAACAATTATATACATTCACATACACGGCAGGAGAGCTCGGGGAGAATGATCACTACCTACAAAATTCTAAGAATCGACAGGGAATAAAGATAAATTTTTAACACTGGTGGTATGTGAACAAGGGGACACAGGTGGAAGCCGAGTACCCAAATGAGTGACAAGGACGTCAGAAGGAACTTTTTCAGTGTCAGTAGTTAACAAATGGATTGCATCAGGCAGTGATGTGGTGGAGGCTGACTCCATACACAGTTACAAATGTAGATATGATAAGAGCCCAGTAAGCTCGGGAATTTGTACACTAGATGATTGTCAGTTGAGAGGCGGGACTAAATAACCAGAGCTCAACCCCCGCAAGCACAACTAGGCGAGTATACTGTTGAGGGTCCTCACACAGCTCTCGTACCCTTGTTGATGCCCCCGTTAAGAATTGTCATTATCTATTTCACACAAGGACAACAGGGACCCTAGCAAGTCCCCTGATGACTGCCGGAAACACTGTCCCCCGAGGGTGGAAGAGGTGAGGTGCAATGGGGCATGCATCCTCCATGATCACTACACACTGGGTTTTTATGCCTTTGGTTCTTGGTTGTTGGGGTACACATCTCTTCACCCAGTGCAACATTATACTCGCTCACCGCGGCTCCCCCCAGCTACTTCCTGTCGTTGCCGTCAAGCAAATTAGAGACTAGATTACCCCACAGTCCTACTCTGGATTAGGTTTCCCCTCAACAGCATCAACACTACTGCGAGCTTCTGGTTAACTATTGGCCTGAGTTTAGAACACACACAACCAGGCAGAAATGTCACGACTGTTTCTGATGAGTTTCGTCTTGAGCTGTAACTGTCAGGACGCTCGCCAACAGGTTCATCAAAATGGAGACCACAAGTAATGGAGGCACTGTCAGACTACTATCGTCACTAGGATCACCACCAGACAAACTGGCAATTATTGCTTTTGAGCTAGAGGGGTTGACTGATGCAGTCAAGGACGCAAAGGACGAGGCAGAACTACAAAACCACCTTAGAAGAGAAATGCCATCTGTCGAAAGGGTAGAATTAAAGCACAAACTGAAACGCACTATCTTGAGTTATCTTGAGATGATTTCGGGGCTTTTTAGTGTCCCCGCGGCCCGGTCCTCGACCAGGCCTCCACCCCCAGGAAGCAGCCCGTGACAGCTGACTAACTCCCAGGTACCTATTTACTGCTAGGTAACAGAGGCATTCAGTGTGAAAGAAACTTTGCCCATTTGTTTCTGCCTCGTGCGGGAATCTTACCCGCGCCACAGAATTACGAGTCCTGCGCGCTATCCACCAGGCTACGAGGCCCCCACTAAGCACAAATTATTGCTCAAAACTAGAGCAGCTAACAAGTATGCCGTAGAACATGTTCCGTCTAGTGCAGATTCTAAACAATATATTTTCAATATGATTCATTGAGGAAGTTAAATAAATTTTTTGTTAGAAATTGTTAAAAATTGGTTAAAGTATGATTATAATTACATGTGTAATAAATAATAATTAAATGATAATTCATTAAAAAGAACACTGATCACAAGGTAACTTAGCCTGCATCTCCTCCTCCCTCTCGTGTGTTTTTAAAACATTGCTGCAGTGTTGGACATTCTTGAATAATTCTAATACTCAGTGGCGGCGCGAGTTCACCAACTCATAGCTGCTATGGTAAAGCATAATAGAGGCGAGAACGGAAAAAAATAACTAACATTTACCGAGAATAATAAATACAACACTGGTAGTACTAGCCTCATTTACCAAGTAGTAGTACTAGCCTCATTTACCAAGTATTTATTAGCCGCTCTCGGCCATGGTTCTCAGTTTTCACATTACAGAGATACTGGTAGTGACAAATAGTAATAATCCCCAATAATTACGAGATGTTGAGCCAAAATTTAATTTAATTTAAATTCTCTTGGTCAAAATTAAGCAGATGACCTAACCGCCACTAGGCTACAGCTCAAGTTTGATTATTATACCACATCAGTAATCAGCACACCTTAATATATGTAAATCAAAGCATATCCTGACAGTATTAGATTATAAAACTTGTTCTCTAAGGAGCTCCTTATCATAAGGGGATATTTCGGGGGCAGGGGGGGGGGGGGGTATTAACAGTTGACTAGTATCACTGAGGCGAAGAGCTGCTCCGGGCCCAAGTCTCGCCACTGCTTCAGATGCTGTCTCCAATGACGTCACTCCCTCACCAGTTATCCTCCGATGTTGGGTGCATCCTTGAATCCACTCCATTTTCTAATAGCCTCGGTGGGTATTCACTGGCTTCATATTGCAGCTTCCTCACATCCGAGCCCACCACTACTGGGCTTCCTCGTAAGTGTCACAGGTCGCGTTCCCGGGGGTCCTTCCTGAACCCTCTCGGGGCCCTTCCGGAACCCACTCGGGCTAAGCTGTTGAAAAAGCTCTTCGCTCTACTAGCCTACTCGCCATCCTCGTGTAGCTGTTGGGAAGTTGCTTCACACACTAACAAGTTACACCAGCGCAGAGAACCACATAACCACTGTCACTACTTGTTGGCCAATATTTAACACTAACCATCTCTGCTGACCAATAGTTTCTCGACTCGACAGCAAACTCCTCATTAATCACTGCCTTGCCGCATCAGTGTAATGTTTCCTGTCACTGCAATTTTCAGTCAAAAAATTGCAGTGACAGGAAACATTACACTGATGGAATTTTACATTACAATTTTTCAGTGAAAATTGTCACTGGCCACTTCCACACCGGCACTTCGTGCGCACTGACCAACTCCCTCACTTCTTCGGGACTGCGTTGAGGACCTGGAGGGTGACTACACTGCCCACAGTTACTCTTGGGGTTGTGGCTGATGTCCTTGGTCACTTCATTAAGCTGTGGAGCGACCCCTCACTAGGCCCTCCTGCACAGTCTCTTCCATCCCATATACCTCTTCAAAATGTCATCAGCCGCCCCTCACGTAAAGCAGAGGTCTATTGCTGTCTCTTTAAAGCTACACTTTACAGTACAAAGGTAATCCAGCAAAAATCTTTGAGCACTCACGTGTACGTCGTTCCTCGTCCATGTCTGAGATAACAGTTACATCGTCAGGACCTATGAGCTGTCTCGTAACTCGGCTCGCCCAAAACAATCGGAAGGTACAGCCCTGCACCTTTCCTATTGATTAGAGGAAGGTGCAGGGCTGTAGCCAATCACGTCTCTCGTTGCATCCCGGGTATGCCAGTGTCACCGCCCTAGATGGGAACCAACTCCCCTACAACTGTCACAGAAGCCAAATTTGGAGTACTAGGCTAATACCTTCCCTTGCGAATTCCTCAAAGCTGACGTTATAAACAAAATCGTGCAACTCGCACATTCCCACAAACTTAAACATTCTCTGGGCCACCTAGCACATTTGTAGGGTGGATATCAATGACTGTGGGGAAGGCCTGAATTAGACAAATCAAAATATTCTACATGGTGCAATTTCAGAATTTGTTTCATGTATCATTTTACCTCTGGCCTGCGTGTGCTGCTAAAGACCTTGTTTTCATAACCATATCTTTACATTTAAGTCATTGAAGGCTGGTGCAATCCCCGTTTTTCTATTACTCCCTTTCATCTAAGTAAGTGGCTCGTAGTTTTTTTTTTTATTTATATTTTTACATGCAAGCATGCGATTTAAATTACAATAAAACATAAAATTAGAAACATAACAGAACAAAACAAGAAACCGCCGGCCAGAAGGACCGACAGAACAACAAGTACCAAAACTGGAAAGGGTACAAGAAATGCAGAATAAATACACAAAAGGTTACAAAATAGAGAACAAAACAGAAAACAATTCACAAACAAGCATGCAATGCAAGCAAAACAAGAACTCGGCAACAAGTTAAATCATTTTAGTAGTACGAAACAAAACAGAATCGCCGGCCTGATGGACCGACAACAAAGCACAACAATATGAACAAATTGAAACATAATAAAAAATACAAGAAAATAGCACACCCCACAACCAGCCAATAACAAACAAAAAAATATAAAAAATATAAAAAAAAGATACAAATAAAAGACAAACAATACATAAGCATAAAATAAAACACATAGGGCACGGGAATAACAAAAATACATGAAGACTAACACACACACCAAAACACCCGCCTCGCCACAAAGGGAGAGGCACGGGCACAAACTACCGAAAGGCAAACAAACAGCCAGAAGGGGGCACAGCACAAAAGTAGAAAATCATTAGACATACTTGCCCAGAAACACGTCCCGAGGGAATCGTACATGGAACGCCTCCCATCGTAACCACTGCCAAGGGCCCTGACCATCCACCGGGGACGCCATATCATCCGGGACATTGGCAACAAACACCCTCAAACAGGGCACCCAAATGGTATCACTCCTGATCCTAGTGACCGGCACACGCTCCCACACCAATGGAACTGCCCCACCCGTAAAGTCCAGCGCCTCCTCGCAGATCGGTAACAGAGCAATCCGCGCCCAGTGACCCAACGGCATCACAGACTCCGGTAACAGTCCCCAACGGATATCCTCAGAGGAGGGAGCCGGACAGAAGGCACTACCACAGGGGCACCAGCGTCCACGGGCACACCACCGGACGACCGCCGGGATACCGAACTGCGCACATCCTTCCGCAAGGTCACCACCAGGCCACGCCCAACCCCTTCATCCCCACCATCCCTGGCAGCAGAGGCCACCACTCCCCACCGCGGAGAGGCCCCAGGTGGAGAAGAAACATCAGGCACACCCGAGACACAGGCATCAACGTCAGCAGACACATGGACCTCCGCCACCACTAACTTCGGAGCCAACGACGCATCCGGAACCACTCCATCCACACCCGAAGACCCACAGTCACTAAATTCCCCAACATCAGTCCAGGCAGACGACGAACGCCGGGAACGTTTGGGCACCGGCCTGAGATCGTCAGAGCCGGAAGCTGACTCAAACACGGGCCCCACTAGCCGGACGAACTGACGCCCGCCGCAGAACACCAGCAGCCTCGACCACAGGGGGAACTGGACCACACACATCAGGGGCCCCCACAGCCACCCCAGCACCCAGCACAGCCGGGACCCGAGGCGAGGATGCAGGGCCAGGCGCAGCAGCTGAAGTCGGGCGTGCACACGGCGATGCCTCACAGGGAGCAACAGGAAGGTCCACGGGCGCAACAGCGACAGGAGCAGGAGTAGCATCCGACGGCACCGCAACATCCGGAGGAGGGTCGGTGACAACCGGGGGAACGTCGGGCGACTCAGGGGGAGCCTCAGCAACGAACGGGACACTCACCTCCTCACCCCCGGAGTCCTCGTCCAGAGGGAGCAGTGGGAAATCCTCTTCCCGGAACAAGTTGACCTGAGCAACCGGGGCCGCATCGCACCCGGCAGCCTGATGCCTCAACAGGCCACACCGGAAACAGGTACGAGGCTGCCGGGCATAGTACACCCGGACGTAGTACCCCAGAAGCCGGACCGCAGATGGACTATCCGACCGCAGGCGCATCCCCAAGGTGCGAACGTTCGTCCGCCTACTTGCATACCTCCCAGAGGAGAGCTTGTTGACCAGCACACTGATGACCGCCCCAAACCGCTGAAACTAACGCCGGAGAACGTCCTCGGGAAACTCCGGGGCGCCCCATGCACACTGACATACGTCAGTGCACCACTACGGTCCGAGATGGTGACAGAGCCAGCACCACCTGGCAGCGACAACGAACGTCCCTCGTAACGACGGAGAAAATCACGGTACACCACCTCCGTCACGAACTTGATGACAACCCGGTGGACAGTTACAAGCTCAACACCGTAAACGGCCATCACAGGGACACGGAGCATGTCGCACATGACCATTTCAATAGCCTCATATCCAGCACGACCAGTGAACTCCAGGCCCACGGAGTTCACACACTTAACAGGAGGAAGGGGACCACCCATGGCAAGCTCGCCACGTCAACACGCAGCCACCAACAACAGCAGGGGGGGGGGGGGGGAGGCAGAGACGCCCACACCCCCTGGTGACGAAAACAGCAAACACCCCAAACTACCAGCGGCCAAACGACACGTCTGTACCTCACGGCAGCTCCAGGTGGACTCCCAAATGGCTCGTATTTGGTCAAATTCTTGAACCATCTCACCGATTCTGATGTTGCAGCTGCTGTGTTGTGGTCACTGTACGTCTTTGGCATTCCCCTCTCAATTATTTACTTAATCTGTGCTAAACTAGTATGTAAATGTCTAGATTTTTCTCTTTGTTGCAAGTTTGTTTAAGTATCCTACAATCTTAACTGTCGAGTGTTCACATTAATGCTATGACATTTGTAGTCAGATGGATGTTGCAATGTCTGTTCAACAAGAGCAGGTTCCATAGCCATTTGAATGGCCAGCATTTTTGTAAGGTAGAACGGAGTTGCGTGGTGACCACCGGCCAGGTCGGACGCTCCTGAGGTCTCTCCGCACTGGCTAGTGTTTACGTTGGGTGACTGCTGGTTTGCCCTGCTGGTGGTGGTTTGCCACTGACAGGGTGACGTTTGCCTTAGCCATGGGGTCGTCTCGCCTTCCAGTGCAGAGGACATTGTCGGCTGGTCTGGCATTTACGGTGCCGGTGGACCATCCATTGGTTGGTGTCGCCCTGGTGGACGTGCTTCATGTGCAGCTGTCGGACCTGGTGGGCATCCAGCTGCTTCAGGGCCACCGTGCTGTGGTCAAGTTCCGCCTCCAGGCTGCCTTTCAAGCGTTTCTCGAGCGTTGTGAGGGGCGTGTTTACCCTCTCCCTGATTCAGCTGGCTCAGTTAAGGTGGTGAATCTTAGTGTCACCTTGACGTCTGTGGCGGTGCATGGTGCCCCCTTCGAATTTCAGGACGACTTTTTAACCTCCTGTTTTGAGCGATTTGGGACAGTGTTAAGTGTTCGTTGGAACAAGGTCGTTGCCGGGCACTGTGTTGGTATGCTTGACGGCTCTCGCACCCTGACAATGTCGCTGAAGTGTAGTGTACCGTCGTCGATGTCCGTGTTGGGATACACGCTCCGCTGCCAGTATCGGGGTCAACCGCGCACCTGTTATCGGTGTGGTCACGAGGGTCATCTGGCTGCGGCGTGCGACGTGGGAGCAACTGGTCGGGTGCATGTTTTTCGTGCGGAGGATTTCCCGCCCTTGTTACGTTCGGACGGTTCTGAGGACGGAGTAGGTGCTGTGCCTGAGGCGCCTGATTGCCTGTCTGCTGCTCCGCCTGTTGAGGCGAATTCTACGGCCTGTGCGACACGTCAGGTGACTGCTGTGGCCACTGGGGTTGTTGAGCCGGTGTGTGAGGGTGTCGAGCCGTCGCCTGAGCTGCGAGTAGTGCAGGATGTCCCGGTGGAGGTCCATGTCCCGCCCCCGCCTGTGGATGTGATACCGGCTCCCGGGAACGCGGGTTCTGCTGTTTTAGAGGGGGTGCTTCGGCAGGGGGAGGTGCCTGCCGTGCCTGTGTGTGTTGGTGACTGTAGTTCTGCTCTTTCCATCCCTTTGCAGAAGCGCGCGCGTCGGTGTTCTGAGGCTGTTTCCCTGGATGATGTGGACAGTGTGGGTGATGTGGCCTCTGTGGACTCTTCGGACGGTGCGGGTGTGGCCTGTGTGGATGTGAAGATGGTGGCCGTGCCTGCGGCGGGGCCTGCTGGGCGTGGTGTAGTGCGGCCTGTCTCGAAGCGTTCACGGCGGGCTCGGAGTGTCTCTCCCCTTCGTGGTGTGCCTTGGGAGGAGGTGGGGGAGTATGGTGATCTGGCGCCTCCCGCCGAGGATGATGGTGCTGTGAGGGACTCCGAAGTTGCTACCTGTGCCTCACCTCCTGCGTCTCCTGCTGTTGGATCTCCGCAGTGGGGGGTTGTGCCTGATGATCGTGACCTTGTCGTGCTGTTGCGGAAAGATGTGCGCCAGGGGGCCTCGGCTCCTGTGCCCGGTGGTGGGGTCGGTGCCGCGCCTGCCTCCCCTGCTGTATCCCCTCCTTCCTTGCTCCGGTCTGGGGATTGCCTAGTCCCGTCTGCTGGGGTCGTGCCCTGTGAGGGTCCGGAGTTGGGCCCTTATCGAGATGCCCGGGTGCTTCCGATCCCGTGGTGCTCGTCCACTGTCTGGGTGTCGCGGGTGAAGGAGTTTGTGTATAGGGTGCCAGATAGGATGTCTCAGCCGAGGGCGCCGCCTGGTGGCCGGCTGCCTGCTGACCTGCGGGTGATTTGGGAAGCGTACTGCTCGCGCTTTCCGATACACAAGTTTCCGGAGAAGTATTAGTTCCCGTCTTGCGCACACTGCTAAGCCGTGCGTGGGTCAGCTGCCACCGTGACCACGACGCCCCGCCCCCCGGTGCGGGGTGTCTCCCTCTAACGTACGCCTCTGTTTTCGTCGCCTCTCCTCTCTCTACGGCCCATCACATCTACCGCTTTTGACTTTCTTCTCCTCCTAACCGTCAACGCGTCTCCTTACGTCTGTCCTGGTGCAGTCATCGGGAGGGTTAACCCTTCATGCAAACTGCACCTATTCTCAAGCAGAAGGTAGAACACCTGTTTGAGTCTCTCCAACTAGCTACAGAATTTACTGCCTTAACTGCAGCTCCGGATTCTTGTCCCTGCTGGTCTACTGATCCGTCAGTGAAGTGAAGCTGTCAGGTAAGTTTGCTTCGTATTCATCTGTGCAATGAAACAACAGATCGGGATTAGGCCGATTATTTTTTTCTTAAAGAGCAATGATCTTAAAGTCTGCTGGCAGATGGATTACCAAGGAGCCTACATGAAGAAGTCTGCATGTATTTCGTCGACAACTCACTCAGCGATTGTATTTGTGACCTCTTATGTATGATGTGTTTATTGCACAATGGGTCCACGTGCTGGAGTCTGAAGCTCTTCGGTTCCGAGTTGGTGCTCCAGTGATTATAATTTCAAGTGAACCGATTATTTGTCTAATCATTATCTTGGTCATGTATGCATCAAGCCCATTTACCGTTATTTCAACCGATGTTAGTTTAAATTCTAGTCTTGGTGTTAATATTTTCGTTCATCTAGGCGCTCCTGTTATGTCTCGCATTAGATCGTTTTGATCAACCTCAACCTGTGCCCATTGGCCCAACCCGTCCTCGACTAAAGTCCATTACATCCAGCGGTCGACCCCATAGATGCACTCCAAAATTTTTACATGCTGTTCATTCAAAACGGAAATTCTCGGAGATAAATTAATATAATATAATAGCAAATTGTGCATATATAGGCATAGGTTAGGTTAGGTGTTTAGGTTCTGTTGATTATTTGTATATGTAGTACGTGGGTGAAGCATTTATAGCATTGTGGTTCGAACAAAATTCGTCAATGAAGCACTTGTTCCGGAAGTGTTCGAATGAAATCGGTTGCGATTCGTGTGTATTCCGTTTTTCATTCATAAACAGAGGGGTTTGGCAGGTGCATGCAATCACTTTTGGGTCTGTTTGGAGGATCGGCTGATTGGCCAGGAGGAAGAATGATTAAGGAAAATGCTGCATAATCAACTAAGGAACGAACGACGCGTTTGTAAAACATTAATACTGTCCAGCTCCTAGACTGTGCCACGTGATTGCTCTTATTGTGGTGATAATGCTCAGTCGCCATGTACCATGTGATAATTGCTCAGTCGCAATTATGCCTTCTGATATTGAATTTACTGGCTGAATGTCATTTTAGAATTAATCCCCCGAAGATACCAGAGTTGTGTAACCCACTGAAGGTTAATGTCGGGAATGCGTAGGTGCCTGTCTGAGTGTTGTCACCTTGTTTCATTGCCTTAAGTTTCTGTGCAGATATGTTTAGCCCTAAAATGCTGCATTCGGCTGTTACTTTATCTAGTAATACTTGCGCTTTATTCGCGAGTGAAGGACCTTTGGCGACTAATGCTGTATCAGCATAACTTTCTAATTTAACTCCTGCAAATGCCATGGTAACTTTTTATCATTATTAACATATTTAGGTACATCTGCATTTGTGCAGCTATCCTAGACAATATGAAGGAAGAGTACAGTGTGTCAAAAATTAGCTACGTGATGGTTAAATCCCCATCACACAGGATGGTTAGTCATTTGGGGCCACATGTGCAGTAGCCTGCACTGGCAAATTTTGGGTGCATTATTAGGATATCCTCAAGAACACGAGTGTGAATAAAGTTATTGCAAATCTCCAGGTACCTCATGCCAAAGGATCTGAATGGTCTGATAACTGGGCATTCGGTGATGTGTGCAAGATCATCCCCCCAGTTCCTACTCACAGTTTGCATCTGGAGTGCTCAGGATTGGGAGATCTGTCACCTGTAGCCACCTGCCACAGGTAACCAACCCAACCTGATCCTGGCAACCACTGTGTCGCACAGTCTGGTGGACGTTTAGTACTGCCCATAAACATAGGTTTCAGTTTCAGATCTGAACAAATAACTTTTTATACTGGTGCTTTCAGGTTGTTGGGAGTAATTTCTCTCCTATCAGACCCGAGTGTTTGGAACAATATAGTTTTGACAGCAGAGATGGTGAACCCAGGTCTAATTTAACTTCATCTTTGTTACACGCTATTTTGGCTGCCATGTCATTATGATGGCTTATATTTATGTGAGCATTATGATGGCTTATATTTGTGTGATGGTATCCATGCAAAGTAGATTCGAAACCCTTTACTCTGTGCAGCGATTAGGTCATTTAAAAGTGGTAGTATGAGGCTCTTGCCGTCGACCTTCCTGAAGTTTTTGATTGCTGGAAGACCAGACTTTGAATCACTAAATATTTTTCTTCCTCCTATGTTTTTTAATGTACTGGTAGCTAGTTCAAGTGCTGCTAGTTCTGCTTGAGTGGAGTACAGCCAGTTGTTTAACCGGACACCGACAGTCTGTGTGCATGTGTTATTTCTATAAAACATTTATGCTGCGGCAATCCGTCCAGTAGAAGATTGGACAGTACCAGTCGGGGTAGACAGTGCTCGTGAGATCTTAAGTTTTTTATGGAGGAGGCAATTGTTTCAAGTGTAACTTTATTGAGAAGAGCAAGTTTCGCATTACCCTTCTTGGTGACTGATGTGTATGACACCAGAATGGTGAGGTACAGATGAAGAGGAGTATCGGAGACAAGTAGATTGAATGTAAAAGGAATGTCGAGTTTGATGAGATTGTAGGCATTTATGCTCAGCCATTAATCACAAAAGGCGTGAGTCTAAGTTGGCACCAGTCATTAGGGTGTTAACACTGAATAATGTCAGAGTAATGCAGGAGATGCAGGGTTTCTCATGACTAAGGCGAAAGTTAGGATGGCAAAAGGCCAAGGGCTGAGGAGGACTCCTCTAAGAGTTCCACTCATACAAGTGTTGCCTCGCACTTTGCCTTACAGCTTTACTAAAGCATGTGCGCCTGTGCCTAAGAGTCAATGTCTACAAAATAATTATAATTATTATATAATCAATGCAGTCCGATTCGCAATGTCTACTAGCGAAGGGGAGAATATGGAAGTCGATTCCATAGATAAGTTCTACTAAGACAGGTAACACCAACAGAAATTGATTCTGCATTGATTATTTATGCCGGTTTCTGGTGTTGTCTGAATGCATCTCTGCCATCCAGTATTTCGTTGTTGCTACATATCAAACTGCATTGATTGTTCATGTCTGTCTCTCTTGAATTACAAGATATCATTGATTCTGAGTGGCTACTGCTTCCTGCAGCTGCTTTTGTGGATCGTTATGGTCTGATGTCTTTACTACCAGACTCTTATTGGTCAACCCGTTCTCGCAAATTTAATAAGTCAATATTGACTTATTAAATATGTGCATAGGTGATATACTAAACATAATAGATACCCTTAAAAAGATTCATAGAAAACACCGACCTTACCTAACCTTGTTAGTATCTTAAGATAAGCATCTTATTGCTTCGTAATTACAATTATTACCTAACCTATAATAGGTATAGGTTAAGTAATAATTGTAATTACGAAGCAATAAGATGCTTATCTTAAGATACTAACAAGGTTAGGTAAGGTCGGTGTTTTCTATGAATCTTTTTAAGGGTATCTATTATGTTTATTATATCACCTATGCACGTAGTTAATAAGTCAATATTGACTTTACGAATTTGCTGAGAACGGGTTGTATTGGTAGTGTGTCCATGTCGTGTTTGTCCTCTTGTGCTCAGTCTTTTCTCATACTGTTCCTTATGTAACAGTGGTCTAATGCACGACCGTTTCTATTATTACACGTGATTTATAGAGTCTTGTTGGTAGAGTCTGCGTTATCTGTAAGCACTTAATAATGGTCTTTAGCCATGATCTTCACAATGTTTCTCAGCTGGACCTCTGTAAAACTGTAAATCTTGTGTTGACTCAAAGTAAGTGTATTTTGACCAATCCACACTAGAAAATGAAGGAACGACGACGTTTCGGTCCGTTTTGGATCATTCTCAAGTCGATTGTCTTAACAATCGACTTGAGAATGGTCCAAAACAGACCTGAGTGTCGTCGTCTCTTCATTTTCTAGTGTGTGGATTGGTCAAAATACTTCATTCCCGTTATTGTGAATCATCGCCTGCTAATTGTATTTTGTTACCATGTATTTCTGCAGTGTTTTTGTTTATTATCCTATTTGGAGTTGATCGAGTCGGGAAATTGTGTTCCGAGTACGCGTTTCTGTCGTGGCTGTACACGAGTGTTCCAGACGTTGGTGTTTGTGTATGTAGTGCTGGTCTGGTTATCCTGACCTCAGCTGTCTGTACCTTTTCTTTCCGTGTGGCTCAGGTTGTCCTCCATACACGATGTTCGCCACCATAACTTGGACATTTGGCTGCTGTGGTCTGGGTTGCCTTGTGCTTTGCTATAATGTCTTTGGTTGGATGCCTCAGGCTGTACACTCCACATCTCTTCTCCTCGGTGCAGCGTGTTTGATGTAGGCCGTATTTCTGACATCTGAAGCCGCGCAGGGGTTCCGAGACGTATGGTCTCTGTACATTCTCCAACTTCCATGACCGAATGTTTCTGGCACATATCCCATGACGGTCACAAGAACCTGACGTGTAGCTGCTTTTGTATATTTTTGTGAGCCATCATTCTGCATTCCAGATTTGCTTGTGTTTTAGTATTGGATCTAGTGTTACGTCGACTGGGTATCCCAACAGCACGACTCGTGCGCGTCTTTCTGAAGGGTCCAGCTGAGCAAGCACACAGATTTTCCTTGCAGGAATATTACCATTTCTAGATAAATTGCAGTCTTTTGGTCTGGTTGTGTCATTATAATTTATCCCTTTAGGTTGACTGAGATGGGAATTTTGACCTTTGGTTGCCTCTTCCATTGCCGTTACTACTCCATATGTTATAGAAAAGTTGGCTGTGCATTATCTTGAATTTGGGAAAATGTGCCGAGTCTGACAGTGGATGGTGTATGACTGGTGTTATCCTCTCTAGGTTCATTATATCTGGTGTCTTGCTGGTAGAAATACTTTGTGTAGCCTTGATAGCAGTTTCCTTCTCTACTTGCTGTACCTCGGTGCACTGTCCCTCGTTACCAGGAAAAGGCTTCCATTTCCCCTTTCTCCTGAACTTCATGTCGTTTCCCCATAGTGAGGACAGATTCACTGCCCACCCTAATCTCAGTCACTCTTAGGTCTGGAGAAATTCATTTCACTCCAATGGAGGTCTAAAGTGATTTTAACATTGTAATCAGGGATACCTAACACCTAATTGAGCTGTTTGGTCTACCTTTCACAGGCAAGCTCAGTGCACCTTGTAAAATGCCCCTTTGTGGCACTACCCACAGGGTATTGCCTCGCCCTTCAGGGTATGACTAAGTGACCTGGTCAGTGGTAATGCCCTCACACAAAATAATAGGTCATGGGAGCTGAGCTACCAGACCACTGTGGTAACTGTGGGTCTCCTGCATAAGGTGCAAACAGCAAATAGTCAACAACTGTATTTATAAAAGAATTGCAGACGAAATCTTCAACGTTCCTTCCAAACAAGCTATGATCAGAGTTTGGGTACTAATTGGTTGTTCCTCACAAAACAGCGAGGATTTGATCTCATAACTGCTCAAAGTCTGAAGTTTTCCATAGAACAAACCCGTGTGTCCTCTGCTGTACCAGTGGCGAGTCTCACGGCTTGTGATAGGCTCATCCTAGTAATGTAAGTCATTATGAGCTTTAGCCACAGCCTATAGTTCTTAGTTACCTCTACCTCTCGCCTGATGCTTTACTACTCGTAATTTGTATTATAGCTTCACTCAATTCTTAATGGATAGACCAAGTTATGGTGTACTTTTATTAGCGTCTTGGCCTTGACACATACCAAACATCCATGATCCCTCCCAATTATTAAAGATTCTAGAACATCATGCACTTCCGGCGGCACGCACTCCGGGACCCACGCACTCCGGGAGGCCCGACACACACATGCAGTCAACATGTTTCATCAACAGGTGTGCAAGTTCACTTCCTCGTACCACTGGAGATTGCTGCGAACCCAAAATGTTTCGTCTGAGAACATTTAATACAAGAACATTAAGTACAACAGATGCTATGTAGTGATTGTCTACAAGAATGTTACGGCCCTCTCGGGACGCAACGGGGTTCTTACTCTGATGTAGTTAGAGGAAGATATATATCCGGCCCCAAGCCAGTAGAGGCTATCAAGGGATGCGATCCGTGACGCAAGTAACTTAAAGGGAGTAGGGAAAGAAAGGTAAGAACTTAATATAATATATTGACCACCACCAATAAATAAATATTATATAAAAGGAGTACACAGGGGGAGGGGTATTAATGCTATGCAAGGGGATTATTCACTGTAGTCTTCTGCTGAAGACTCTGGTGCCACACCACTTTCGGTGCCGATTCCTTGGTGCTTTCTTCGTGGCCTTAAGACGTGTCCTCTGAGAACACCGAGCCTACCCTGGCCACAGGTCAGCCACAACACAGGTCCACTGGGGGCACCGTCGTGGAGGCCGTGAACCACACGTCCAGCAGGTCTGCTGGCAGGTACTGAGCCACCAAGGCTGGTACGGCCACTCCACGAACGATAAAAGGGGTACACCCTAGACAGGAGTCTCGTGTGATATCACCAATCACCCTCCTGTCCTCAATACCCCAGTGGATTATCGTCTCCAACCGTCGGTCCCGGGTAAATCCTTCCACCGCCACTCCACTGGCAGGCTTAACACACCACAGTGTTCTTCCGGGGGGACGACGTCACGACAGCTGCAGCAAACTTCACAGTATGGAGACTGGCTGCCTCGGGTAGACTGACTTCACCTTCAACACAGTGGTCCCAGGTCGGCTCTGTAAGCAGACACGTCATCAATAATGGACACTAATACACCACACTCACAGGCTCAGATACTAACACCTGACGCATCCAGTCCATAGATGGCGCTGTCGTCGGAGCACCACCTCACCAGAGGTCAGGAGCGGCGGTGTTGAGTGCTGAACCAGACTGGAAACTGGTCCTCGAGGCCAGTACACGCTGTCCTCACTAGGTGTCGTCGTTCGTTTGGCGGGGTTTTCGGGAGCTGACCCACAGATGGCGTGTTTGTCACTGCTCCAGGCTCGGACGCTGAATCCGGGTCCGTAACAAAGAAGACCTCATCCAGCAGACGATCCCGTCGTCATAACCTCGGAGAGCTCAAGAGGTTCCTGCTCATGCTAACACCGCCAGGTGATGAACATTCCTCGACATAAGCGCTATGTGATGAGCATTCCTTCACATGAGCGCTATGTGATGAGCAACTGCAGCCATCGTGTTGGGTTTGAGTGTTGTGAGTGGTGAGCCGGACTACGGTGCTCGGTGCTCACATGGCCACGTGTGCTCTTCGCCCCACAACCAACAATGCTCAAATAATGGAGAGAAAAAGGCCTCCAGAGACAACCTATTCTCCCTTGCCAAGCTCTCCAGTAATTCACTAAAAATGCCTAAATCACCACAGAAGGAAAATTATCAACTGTGTGTGGGACATTTGGGGCTTGACTATTTAAATATTAATGTAATGAAAATCAATTACGAAGGACCACCCGCTTTTATAGTAAAGAGGGAAACTAATAAAATATGATCATTAGAAAATTCCTAGATGAACCAGTAACTATGGATAAAATACTAGAGAATATGATCAATTATATAATTAATGGGCTGTATAATTTAGCTGAATCAAAGCCTCAAACACCTACATTGGGGGGTTATTACTGGAACTTCATATATGTCAGGAACTAGTGTGGTTCGTGCACCAGTTCATTATGCAATAATCTAATCCTATGACCAATTATAGAATCATCATATTTGTCACCAATAAGAACAGATTATGAACATGAGAAATTAATAATTATAATAAACACATGTTAATCCATAAAACAGTGCTCCGCATGAATAATACTACAGATAATGGAATTTATGGAATACGGAAAGGGTCTTGGCTTGAAGACGATTTCCAAGACATCGGTTATGACTCATCCTCGGAATCTCCTGGACTCATCATGGAACACTAAGAAGAAGATTAACACGGGAAATGACAGCTCGGGGAATTCTTCACACACGCTGCAAATCAAATTATATTCAGTAGCAACAGATTAAGCTGCTAGACATCTATGTTCAAGAAAATTAAATCAAAGAATGGAGGCAGATAATAACCTGTGGTTTTTTATAGTGGCTCTGTGTGACGACAAGCTACCCAGCTATAACCCCCTCTTAAATGATGCATCAAATGGGAATAAAGGTACTTAGCTAATAGGACACTGTGTAAGTCAAGGCTTGCCGAAGTTCGCGTCCTAGGTTCCGGCGTCGTAACGAACACGTGGTGTCGAGCCTAGCCTAGATGTTGACGCGCTTCTCTGGCCGGTCACGTTGTGTTACACGGAACAAATTTAACAGGTTCCTGGCTGAATGTCAAATTAAATCTCTTGACAATTCAACACAATGTATAAAGTGACACTGACACCAGCTAAGTTGTTGTCTGCAAAGGTTCTTCACACCTCACAGTGGCGACTTTCGTCTTGAGCTCTTGGTGGCGTCTACCCTGGTGGCTTGGGTAATGGCGTCTCTCTCTGAGCGCGTCGCCTCGTGTACTGGCGTCTCCCCTGCCCCGCTCCGCGTCCCGCATTTGATACACAAATTATTTACTACGAATATTATCATTTCTCGCAGTTGTGATTGAAATGCTCGGATAAGGACGGGTTTATTATTCAGGAGTTAAATATTATTATTTGCCCGTTTTACGATGGTAAACGAGCAATGGAGATGAATTAAAGTCTCTCCAGGGCATTCACGCGTGACGTTAAATTTATTACCAGATAACAGTTATAACTATAACGCTCTATTTGGCATTAGTTGGGGATCAGTTTATCTGTAAATAATTATCACACAGAACACTGTTGTTTTATAGAGAATCAAACTCAATTCTCAGACACACTGGATATAGTTGTGTTTATTATAATGGAATCTGACGCAATACTGGCGTCTGGTGACGTAAGAATTCTAGCCTTATTGTACAGATGTAATTATTAGTACATGTGAACTCTACGTTTGGTTAATTTTAATTACTACAATGATTAGTAGATTTAGTAATAATTAATAATAATACAACAGTGTTGTATTATGTTGGACATTTCCAACACTGTGTGCTCACTTCAACCCAATTACCGGACTGGAATTGGAATTACAATAGACCTGAGTCCATACTTTCCCCAAGTACTTGTCTGCAGACAGTACCAAGAAGGTGGAATTTGCCGACATTGGATATGGCTATGGAGGAGTGTTGGATGTCCTTGCCCAGATTTTTCCTGACACGCTTATGTTAGGCATGGAAATACGGGTGAAGGTGCCAGACTTTGTTGTTGACCGCATTCATGGCTCGAGAGATAAGAAGGATGTGCCTGGCGGATATCAAAATGTAGCTTGTATTCGTACTAATGCAATGAAGTACCTTCCAAATTTCTTTGAGAAAGGCCATTTAAGCAAAATGTTCCTGTTTCGTCATCCACACTTCAAAAGAGCCAAGCACAAATGGAGAATTATCAATGCATCACTCCTGGCAGAATATGGTTACGTTCTGCGTGAACGGGGACCTTGTGTACACTGACGGATGTGAAGGACCTTCATGAGTGAATGGTTCATCATTTTACAGAACATCCTTTATTTATTCGTGTGGATGAGAATAATTTGGCTAATGATCCAGTGGCACAGTGCCTATTTGAGAGCACCGAGGAGGGTCAGAAGGTATCCCGCAATAGTGGAGACAAGTTCCTGGCTGTTTTGTCGCAGCATGTTAGATCCAGGACAACTTAGCATTTTGGAAGTGTGTGTACAGTAACAAACTGTATCAGACGACAGACGAGTGGGCGCCTGACAGCTGAGTGGACAGCGCTTCGGATTCGTAGTCCTGAGGTTCCGGGTTCGATCCCCGGGGCGGCGGAGACATATGGGCAAAAAGTTTTCACTCTGATGTCCCCTGTTACCTAGCAGTAAATAGGTACCTGGGAGGAAGACAGCTGCTACGGGCTGCTTCATGGGTGTGTGTAACAAAAAGGAGGCCTGGTCGAGGACCGGGCCGCAGGGACGCTAAGCCCCAAAATCATCTCAAGATAACCTCAAGAGAAGAGTAGCGAGGGCAGCCAAGTAACATTCTTACACATGTCCACTACTGTGTACACTACCAACAATCTCTTGCAGCTTCACATCCCAGTACTACAGGTATAAACGTTACCATCATCCTCCTGGTGGTTCCTGAATCTCAGGCAGCTGTAAGTGCTTGACCACAGTGGTCACCCATCTGTGGTCACAGCCACCATCTTGTGTAAATAAGGTCACCTGGGTGTGGTCACAGCCACCATCTTGTGCAAATAAGGTCACCTGCGTGTGGTCACAGCCACCATCTTGTGTAAATAAGGTCACCTGGATGTGGATTTGATTTTCACGAACTTATTATTTGTGTGTTGAATTGTCTTCCACTGACTTGTCCATGTCCACAGCCATTAGCCTGTCAGTGCCAGAACAGGTGAAGGCCGAGTCTTGGAGACGAAGATTACCTGACCATCCCTGGCGTGTCCAGCACTGGGCGAGGTGTCCTCAGGTGAGTGGGTAAGTATAGCGGAAATATCTTATTTAACAACTCACTTTTCAACACTTTGTAGAGATTATTTAATGTATCAACTATGCATAACAAAGAACAACTATCTTGATTGGAACGTGTCTAAATCTTTGAAATTTGGGGAGAGAGAAGCCATATTGGTGAGGCAGGTCAAAGGGTTAAGGAAAGATTTCCCTCGAGAGGGTTGAGTACCCATCCAGTTGTATTGCTATATGCCTCTGATATACAGATCAATCGCAGCATATTGCATTATGCTTAATACACTGGATGACGAACACGTCACTGTTATGTTAGGTTGATTAACGATCCAACCCAACCTTGCAGGTTAGGTTGGGTTGGTTCGTTATTGCAAGATTCTCAACTAATTAAAAAATAAACATTGGGGCTATCACTATAGGTCAGTGTTAGAGGAGCTGGTAGGCGGTGGATAATGGTGTGACCCGTTAGATGAATGGTGGATTAACAAGGAGATGGTTCACTGGTAGATGAATGGTGGATTAACAGGACGATGGATCACTGGTAGATGAATGGTGCATTAATAGGACGATGGATAACTGGTAGATGAATGGTGGAATAACAATACTGTTAGATCAATGAGCTTTAAGAGGGGGCACCGAGGGATAATGGTGTTTATATCACACAATTCGTTCCTGTACACAATAAGACTATTTAGGTTAGGTCAGGACAGTTAGTGATGCATCGACATTATTTACACGTTAAATGTGTAGTGGGAGGAGGCGGTTCAGACAGTCCGGACTGTCAGCCGACGAACGGAAGGGCAGACAGTCACCACAGTCGGCCGACGAACGGAAGGGCAGACAGTCACCACAGTCGGCCGACGAACGGAAGGGCAGACAGTCACCACAGTCGGCCGACGAACGGAAGGGCAGACAGTCACCACAGTCGGCCGACGAACGGAAGGGCAGACAGTCACCACAGTCGGCCGACGAACGGAAGGGCAGACAGTCACCACAGTCGGCCGACGAACGGAAGGGCAGACAGTCACCACAGTCGGCCGACGAACGGAAGGGCAGACAGTCACCACAGTCGGCCGACGAACGGAAGGGCAGACAGTCACCACAGTCGGCCGACGAACGGAAGGGCAGACAGTCACCACAGTCGGCCGACGAACGGAAGGGCAGACAGTCACCACAGTCGGCCGACGAACGGAAGGGCAGACAGTCACCACAGTCGGCCGACGAACGGAAGGGCAGACAGTCACCACAGTCGGCCGACGAACGGAAGGGCAGACAGTCACCACAGTCGGCCGACGAACGGAAGGGCAGACAGTCACCACAGTCGGCCGACGAACGGAAGGGCAGACAGTCACCACAGTCGGCCGACGAACGGAAGGGCAGACAGTCACCACAGTCGGCCGACGAACGGAAGGGCAGACAGTCACCACAGTCGGCCGACGAACGGAAGGGCAGACAGTCACCACAGTCAGCCGACGAACGGAAGGGCAGAGTCACCACAGTCGGCCGACGAACGGAAGGGCAGACAGTCGGGACAGCCAGCCGACGAACGGAAGGGCAGACAGTCACCACAGTCAGCCGACGAACGGAAGGGCAGACAGTCACGACTGGGTGTTACTCTTGTACGGGAAGTAATCATTGCTAACAGGTATTGTATCTCACACCCCCTAAACCTTCCTTCATGCTGACACTAACCTGGTAATGCTTATCTCCTCACTCTAAACCTTAATGGCTTCACACAATCTACTTTAAATGTTCCTTGAAGCGACCTTGAAAAATGTTTTTTTCCTCTGTGAATCCTTATTTGCCTAATTGCTGCAAAGGGGCCTGACGGCTGAGTGGACAGCTTTTATTATTCCTAGTCTTAAGGTTCCGAGTTCAATCCCCGCCGGAGGCGGAAACAAATGTGTAGCGTTTCTTTCACCCTGATTATCCTGTCTTTGATTACCCAGAGCCGAGGTTCGAATCCTGCTCACAAGCACCTAATTTTCTCATTGATACATCACATTAATGTGATTTCTTGGAGCCTTCAGACCCATCTCTGACATCCTGTAAGTTTAAAGTTCTTGAAAACATTATACACGACAGGCTAATGATTCAAATTAGATTCCAACTTGCTACTAACCTGTATGGTTTACTTCCTGGAAGAAGCATTCAGACTTGCTTTACTGAATATTTTATTTGACAGGGACCATGTTCTCGGGCGACATTTATTGACCTCCAAACTGCTTTTGATTCATCAAAAAGGGGAATTAATCTTAGAACAATTAACCTCTTTTGGAGATAATGTTATACTTGACATACCTCAAGGGGTACCCTTGTATCACAACTGCCTCAGTTCTTTCAAGGGGTCTCATAAGTAAACTTTCTGCACCATTTGAGTCGAGTTCGTCGCAAGGAGGTGTGCTTAGCCCATCATTGTTCAATGTGCTAAAACACCAAATAAACTGATAATCCCACACTAGCTGATGAAGCTGTCATCTGTTATGTCTGACATTTGTATTGTTTCGAATACCCAAACGAGACTGCAAGCTCTACGCGATTCACTCGCTGCTAAAAGCATCGAATTCAGTTTTGTATATAATTTAATCCATCGCTCTTTTCCCTAAAATGAATCAATGTCCCTCAAGCTTTCAATGTCAACAACCAAAACAAATATAGGCAGCACAAATATCTGAGTAGGTATCAGTGACAATGTAAACGACCTTCAACTTGGGTTAAAAGACAAATCACTGAAAATAATTTCTGGTAAGAAAATTGGTATTAATGTTAAATATGGTAGACTATTCAACACTTGTTAGTTGATTGCATTTATCTTCCTCGCCTGTTTGAACAAATTGGAAGTAATACATAATGAAGCCATGAGGGCAATTCTTGGTACCCCAAGATGCACATGAATCATTAACTTGAGGGAAGAACTGAAGCTTCCAACTATACTAGAGAATCATACAAGTCAACTCAACCTTTTCCCTTAAAGTCATGAGACCCTACATCTCCAGCCTAGCTCGGAGACAAAGTATTCTGTACCGTTAACACCGTATTAAGTGGTGCAACATACCAACTCACTCCTTGTATGATAAATTACCGAGTAAAATCCCAACAATCTAATCAAACTGAACATTCCTTTTAAATGCAATATACCTGCAACTGATATTACTCTTCATCTGTTCCCACAATTCAAGTACCATATACACCTGCCACTAAGAAAGGTAGTGAGAATCTGCTCTTTCCAAAGCTGTCACACTTTATATAATTGCCTCTCGTCATAACTTTTAAGATCCCATGAGTACTGTCTACACCGATGACCCAGTCCAATCATCTACAGGACGGACTGCAGCAGTATGCAGGTACAGGAACAACACTTCCACACAGTAAGTGCCAGGTTAAACAACTGGCTGACCTCTGTACAAACTGCTGCTGCACTACAACTAGCTCTCAGTATATATAAAGTCACAGGTGGTGGTGACAATTGTTTTTCAAAGTCTGCTCTTCAAAACTTTTCCAGCATGATCGACAGTAAGAGCTTCATAATTGCACTTATAAATAGTCGCAGAATAAAGGGTTCAGAATCTCATGTATGGATACCATCTCACAAATTTAACCCACCATAATGACTGACTGTAGCCAAATTTGCGTGTAACAAGGAAGAAGTTGAATTAGACCTAGGTGTCCCCATCTCTTGACAAGACTATATTATTTAACACTCTGGTATAAGAGAAATTACCGACTCCCAACGGTCTGAAAACACCAGCATATAAACCTGTGATTTATTTAGATCAGAAACCTATGTATATGGGCAGCACAAAACGTTCCCAAGACTGGGCGACGCTACTGAAAATCCGAGTCAGGCCAAACCGAGCTGCATAAGACATTAACATACTGAGAAGATGCACATTTACCACACAATATATCATAACACTTGACCGACTGAAAAAGCCATTGACACACTGGCTTGACTACTAGAAGTAAATTATGAATGACCCACGTCTGATAAAATGCTTCTTTGACAACTACAAAATAAAAGATTCTTCCAACAATACACTGACTATTCCCTAATGCTGGATTACCACAAGGCTGTGTACTCGCGCCAACATTACACCTCACACTACAGAGGGAAGGAAGGGGAGGAGTGGCGGCCCTGCTGATAAAGGATTAGGGTTTTCAGGAGATTGATATCCCAGGCTGCGAGGAGTTCAGAGACTACATAAGTCACCATGACGATGGCAGGACCAAAGACAGTAACTGTGATATATAACCCTCCATTAAATGACAACCATTGCAGTTCCTACCATAACTGAAAGGGCAGACTGTCGCCTGTAAAAAATCGATTCCGACTTCCAATCATAGGGACTCCACCCATTAAAAGATACAAGAACCATATGGTGGCACAGCGAGCGAGCTAAACTATTGGACATGACAAACGTTTTAATCCAACATGTAATCAACACGTAAAGATTAACCAGCTTTACTTTACCTCGAATTCACTGAACGATTCACATACATGGGCAATAAAGTTCGAAGACTCATGGGAATGAGTGAACACTGTCTTTACGTTTAAATATATGGTGAAAGAAGGGATAACTTACTCAGGGAAGGGACCAGAAAGCCAAAGCCTGCAATATCTAAATTGAAATTACAAGGAAACAAAATTTATAATATAAACACAGGTAGCAAAGCTCAAAAAGTAAGACTGCACAGACGTTATTGATTAAATCACCCAGAAGAGCAAGGAGGTGGCACAAGTTTGTCCTGGTATGAGAGAAAGGATTTTTACCTGCGTTAAGTTGGGTGAGTGAGTATGACCAGATGTATATCAGCGTGGAATCTACAGGAGTGCACATCCATCCGTGCACTCTCCTGTATTCTCAAGTCTGGGACCAAGGTCTGCCTTGCTGGGTTTCTATGGGCTGGACTCTGGCTGGGCTGACCAAGGATATTGCAAGAGTTGTTGCACGCCCAGATCACCAGAGGAGACTATGCAAGTCATCAGTGGCACTCAGTTGTTCCCATCATAGGGAGAGAACTTAGAGGATTAGTTTCGTGCACCCAAGTCTGAAGGGTTCACTCACACGTTAAGGCAGGTCTAACCTTCCTTGTTACTAGTCCACGACACCATGAAACCTTGACATTACTTTATGGAATTGCCATTTGTCACGGTAAAATCTCTAGGAACAGATTTGGCCTACTCCATTATCACCTATTCTACTCATTCATGTCTATTTAATCAAGAACTGCAGCCAAGAACAACAACTACTTCCAGACGTCTAGACAATACCACCAGTCTACCTACTCCATCGACCCTCACCCCACCTTGCACCTGGGTTGCTGGGAGACCACACCCTCCGAAACAAGCAGTTTAACAGCCGGTTAATAGTTAAAAAAGTCACCAGCGCCATCTGCCCGGCTGATATTCTGTATAAATTGGGCGTTCTTGCTCAACACGAGTTGAATTACTCCTGTGTGCTCAACTGAGTAGACCTGTTAACATTGTGTGGTAACGGATTTAGTCAGTCTAGCCCATAGTATTCTGCACCATATTTTGCACCTTAACATAACGTAAATTTGATTGTTCATCCTGTTTTGCACACTTTGTATTAGAGCCAAGCCTGGATATTTTTGTAATATGTTTAATTTATTTTTAAAGTAAAGTATTTTAAAAAAAAAATTTCCCTCTGCTTTATCCTACAGTTTACCTCACTGTGAAGACACCTTTGCAGTTTAATTTTTATTTTTTATATTTTGTGACTGGTATTAGAGACTGCACGACCACCAACGTTTCCCGTCACACATTCGTTTACGCATTTGTCTGCTATTCGTTTATTAGGTCACTAGATAATTAGGCAAAGCGAAACTAGACCAAATTATGGAATTTTTTTCACAGGTAGGATTGTGCAGCAAGCACTACTGACAGAACTCATCAATAGCATCAACTGAGAGAAAACATGAAACCAGGAAGTCTGTTCTATCCTTGTTTGTATGTGATAATAATGGAACTAGTACTCTGATCAGACCTAGATGAATTGTGGACTTTGACTAAGGATTTCAAAGAGTACACAGGACTATGATTCTTACAGCAGAAAAATTATATTTCTGTCGATTGAAAGAATAAAAGATTGAATAAAAGATTCTGTCGATTGAACAGAAATAATGCATATGGCAAACAAGCTGGAGACAACGATAGGCACAGACAAAGAGGCTAAGTAGGAGGAGACGCCTGGTCACCAGGACCAGTTACACTACAAAGCAGCTATAGCTGTAACAGACCATGTAATGTCCTGCGGGTATTTGGTAACAGGGGCTACCCCCTCCCCCCAGAGAAGGCTGTGGTTCTCCCCCCAGAATAGGAACCAGGTCAACTGATTCAATAATGTGTGACAACCCATGGAATGACCGCCAATTGTAACATTAGCCTCAGAGGGCCATTACATTTTTGAAGACTCACTACGAAAAAAGGAATTAGAGATACGAGAGCTACACAAGAGACAACAACTATGGGTACAACGGAGAAGAGATATTGGTACAACTAAATGAGGTAAAGTCCCATACAAAAGATTTGGTTCTTTAGAAGATTCTCTAATGCAAGTGTTACGACATGGTTGGTCTATGTGATAAGAAGTATATAATAAGAAATACAAAAAAAAAATATTATACAATTAGTATACAGTGCTTATTTAGGCATTGATTAGGTTAGGTGTTTAGGTTATGTTGGCGATTATTTGTATTTGTAGTACGTGGGTGAAGCATTTACAGCATTGTGGTTCAAACAAAAGTCGTCAACGAATCAGTGTTGACGACTTAACAGAATCTTAACACCTAATCTAACCTACCCCCTAACTTTTCATTGAAATTTAAATTATAATATTAACGCATGACAACCAATTGTTTACACAATGTTAAACCTGATGAATACATTTGACCGGGAGCTAACGAGGGGGGAGGGGGGGGGGACGGTCACCACTAATGAGCCTGGCCTGAGGACGGGGATACTGGAAACGAGCATTTGACCTTTGTCGAAAAAGAGGTTGGTTTACTACAGTTCAACCCATCCATGAATGGACTAAGTTCAGCCAGACCTGAAATTTACCATTTGGAGGAGCTGCCCTTCCTAGGTACCTGCGTATGTATATATAGAGATGGAGAAAGAGGTCCATAAAGGTTTATTACAAAGTCTGAAACCTTCACGTTTATAAACATACTGCCACCCGGTTTCTCAAGAGATCTACCTTTCTCCCTGGGAACCCGAGTCAAAGGTATAACTAGTGATCAGAGTAATCTGGAGAAAGGCTTGGAGGAGCTCTGGGGCAGTCAAGTGATTGCCCAGAATCTCTAATATGAAAAGCTGCCACGAAACTGGCCCCTCTCCAGTGACAACATTTTGTACGGGAACACACATCCAGTCTATAGAGGAAGGTTCTACCCAAGTTACTCATTCCGACAACTTCAGGAAGCATCCGAAAGGAAATTAACACGCTCTAGTCTTATATGAAGGAAACCTTCGGTAAACATCCGGCCTGGAACTCGCTTCCTTCGGAGCCTCCTTTGTTAGCTTGGACAAAGGGAACATCCCCCAGTGGCATTAGTATGCTTCATTCCCAGCAAAACCATAGACCCCTTGAGTAGTCTGGTGTCCCTGCTTTAAAACCTTTTATGCTGTGGTCATAGGAGCTATGCCAATTATATAGTCTTCTCGCAATAATGAGGGACACTTAGCACTAACAACAAACCAGGTAAACTACGTTACACAGTTCTGGAGACCCAGAAACGTTTACCTCTAACACTTCACAGGGCCTGCCACCTGACCACAATATCTGTTGATCTGTAGAATTGCTGCAGCGTTCAAGAGCTACCAATACGTTGTGCAAGATGCGGATAATGGCCACGTAGCTGCCAAGTGGTCAGCCTCCCGAAACTGTCCCCGACGGTATATTCAGCTTGTTAGGTTTTGCCCCGACACTTTACCCTCATTCTACAACTTTCCTCTCGCAGGACAGTCTAACCCCAGCTGAAGATAAAATAGCCCCAGCAGTTTAAGATAAAAACTAAACACTAATAAATTCCCTGTAACCTATCTCACTCCTCTATTGTCAACCCATGTCTTATTTTTTTTAATCAACACTTTGTCAACCTATTGTATTTGTGCTGCTTTTTCAGTCATGTTCCCCCTTTTTTTTATCTTTATTTGTATTTGTTCTCAACACTTTTTATTCTTTATGCTCAATTAGTATTAAGTTCTAGATATTAATGTTTTTCTTGCCCGAAACGCATTGCGTAATAGTGGCTTTAGGCATTGTATGTACTAGCTCTATCTATATATCAATCCATTAATGTAACATCACTTGTATGTATGTACCTTACCTGAATAAACATTTATTTATTTATTTATGAAGCATCACCCTCTTGGGTATTTTTTGTCTATAATTGATTCGACTGGTGGGATAGAAGAGACTGACAGAAGGGTGGATGGAGAGGGGAGGCAAGAGAATTGAAATGTACCCAAAAATGTTAGCTTAACATTAACCATGTTACACTACCTACCACTAAATGGTCAAATTACTGGCAAAAAAAATGGTTTACCACTTAAGTGGTTGATGCACAAATTACATTAGACTATACCTATTACAAGATCACTGCTTCATGGTATAGTGAGTTAAATGATTAAAATTATTAAACACTTCACTTATTGATCTTGTGGGACGCACCTCCTTCCGCAGAGAGTCCAACTCTGTCCTCAGGGCTTCCACTAGAGTCACCAGGTCCTTCACTACAACTTCCATATTGCTATGATAATATAACAACACTCAGGAGCTCCGGTTAACACACCCTCTCACTGAGACTATCTGCTCCTGACTCCACATGATACATAAACATTTACCATTACTGACTCTTAGGATTATTTCTTGTTTCAGGCTACTTCATGTGGTGTTTGTCAAGATGCTTGTGGCCCACATAGTGTCCAGTGCGACACTTGTCATCTGCGCTACCATTTACATTGCCAGAAGTTGTCAACTGAACACATGATTGAGCTTAACCGCACAAAAAACAAATTAAGATGTATCAGGTGCTGCCAGTCACATGGCAAATTTTGTTTTGAGCAGGCTCAAGCCCGCCTGGCGAAATCGGCTTCTTTAGGCATAGAGAAACTGAAAATAGCAGTCAGTCGTGAGAAAATACTTATGCGGACTGCATGTTCTTTTGATTCTATTAAGATTCCTGAAAATGTCGAATTTTCGAAGGACATTACAGCTGCAGAAATTATTAGACGTGTTGGAAGTACTAACAGCAACACACGTATGCCAGTTAGTGTTAAAGGAGATGGGAATTGTTTATTTAATGCCATCTCAGTTGCTGTATGTGGGGATGAGACTAGATCAGTAGAAATTAAAGCAAGGACAACTATTGAGCTTGTAGACCAATGGGACTGGTATATAACACACAATGCGGATACAAGATTACACCTAGCGTCTCCCGATTTCGAAGAAGCTTGTCTCAATTGTGCCTTGCCTAGAGAGTATTCATCAGGTTGGACAATGCATGCAGCGAGTTCTGTTGTAAGTAGAGAAATAATATCTGTGTACCCGGCTGTCAACGGCCTCTATGACAAATGTATGTCTATTCTCAATAGAGCATTTTTGCCTCGGTGTGAAGTGAGGTAGGATACCGTTTACATTATGTGGAGCGGCAATCTTAAGCTAGGAGAACAAATATGGACACCTAACCATTTCGTTCCATTAATGTTATTGCCTCCACTGGGTCACATATCCATAGATAGTACCCCGATATTAAACACTATTGCATCTACACCTCAAAGTTTGGGTCGATCAACATCTGCACAAATTGTATACACTTCAACTCCAATTGGAAATTACTCTATGCCCTGTGTGTCCAAGATATATTATGACACTGAAGAGACAGGACCTGTTTTGAAGAAGCAAAAATTGTTGAATGATATCGAGATTGAAAATTCTGGTAAGCTGCACAACGGAAGATTTTTACTTGCAGAAGAAATCTATTGGCATTTGCAAGAGAAACGCAATGTGTTTAAAGAGATCCCTCGTGGAGCTAAAGAAGACACATTTTGTGTGGTTGACAATTGACATAATCTTAATAGGGGTGACAAAATACGAAGTAACTTTCCTGACGACTGTGGAGTGTGGAACAGTGCTAAAACTGCCACAGTGAACAGTTACTATGTATTGAACACTAACAAAAGTTTGCGGATGATATATATGAGAAATAATTTATTTTTTAATCGAGTTATGTTTGAAAGGAAAGTGTAGTGGGTACCCTTAGATCCACAGCCCTCGCCAGATACTATCATCAACATGCACAAGTATTACACAGCCCTCAAAGGTCAAGAATGCTTTAAAAAAAGAGTAACGGTTATTAAACAGATGCAGTCTGTAGCTATCGTAGAATACTCTGGCAAGTTTACAGGAGCTACCATGCATGGTAATTCCAAAAAAACAATTCCATATATTCGGACTAGGCCTGAAGTTTTAGAAAAGATAGGGGAGATGGTTAAGAGCCATCCTCCGCGAGAGGTTTATCAAAATATGCTCATGGAAGATTCAGATTTAGCCCCACGAGACTTCAAGCAAATAAGGAATACAAAATGCAATGAGAGGAAAAAGGAATGTAAGCCTATCCATAGGCACAATGTTGCAGATGATCTTTTAACTGTAATTTGCATGTTAGACGGTCATGAATATGTAAAGGAGATAATTCATAAACAGAACAAAGTCCCCTGTGTGGTATTTAATTCCAAGGAGCAATTGGAAGATTTCAAGCAATATTTGTGTGCTGCCGGAAAAGACAACCCTTTTGTCATCGGTGTTGACAGGACCTTCAATCTTGGCCCTTGTTATCTAACGACAATTGTTTACAAGAACACAAATGTAATACAAAAGGAAACATCAAACAACCCTATATTTCTCGGACCTATGTATTTACACTGGGATGGTGAATATAAAACTTACACAACATTTTTCTACAACCTAAGAACCAAACTAGGAGACTATATTGATAACGCGAACGTAATGATTGGAAGTGATCAAGAAATAGCTTTAAGAAAGGCACTTATGTGTTGTCTTCCGAATGCAACACTTATTGTGCAGCAACCACCTAAAGGAAAATGTTAGACGCTATTTGACTGATATTATTGGTTGTACGACCACCGAAAGGATTATTATCCTAAAGAAATTTTTTGGTACAAATGGACTAGTTAGAAGTGACTGAGGAAAAGTTTGAAACAGGTATCAACAATCTCATTGGGTACTTTTCCAAATACCCAAAGTCCAAAGAATATTTTGATTGCCGTTTAAAATCTTCTCTGGAATTATGTGTGTGTTCCTCACACAAAGGCTAAAATGGATAAGTTGTGGACTAACAACAATTGCGAGTCACTGAACCACATTCTTAAACTATTGACTGGAAACCTCAAAAATTCCCAGATTTGATTGAAAGAATCTGCAATGTTTCCACACTCCAAATGTTAGATCTGAGGAGGGCGTTACATGGAGAAGGTAATTATGTACTTTCATCCAATTTAAAAGGGTACCTTATTCCTAAGGAAGTTTGGGATAAAAAAACTAAAGACGAAAAGATAAAGTGCTTATGGTGCTTTATATCAAGAAAACCATATATTGAGGACAGAAAAATATTTGCCAAAGGCAACAGATTTTCAATTCCCAAAACTTCTGCAATAGCAAGAAAACCACATCAGCGTAAGCGTCCACGAAGTGAGAGGGCAGTATAAAGTAGAGTAGTATAAGTGTTTTGGAAATGCCACCAGGCAATTGTGTGTTTATTTTGCTTATCTTTATCCTATTAGCGTATTACAATCTTCATATAAGAAGTTATTGGGTTTGCAATTTGATTATTTATATGTATCCTAGTTAATTAATTATTTGAATCTAATTTCATTTATCTTTATTCTTAATTGTATTATACATATGGTGACCTTGTTTATTTATATTCAATAATATTAACTGTCAGTTGTTTGTTTTTCTATTTGTTCTAGTTCTTTCAATATTACTATTATTAGTTAAATCTTTAAGTTCCTCATTGTATCCAACACCATATTTTCGGATTTTTAAAACTGTCGATTATTATCTATTTTTTACCTATTGTTCACTTAGATGTTAAATGAAACTAGTAACATCTATACACTCGAGATATAAATGTGAGGGTTCATGTCACAGCCATACAGTTTATATGCGAAAGGTCTGTGGTCACTGACATACATATTAATTAGTAGATACAGAGATTGCATATTCAATTTATTTGATTTGTTAAAAATTATATATTTAGAGCACAAGTTTATTTCATTTTCCTTAATTTTTTGTTAATAAATAACATTGTCGTACTCTGTTGAATTATTTCATTACATTTAACTCCATTTTCTTCATTATAAATTAAAATTTAAATATAGAAAGTTTACATATTGTATGTAAGTTCTCACTGCATGAAAGTTTCTTACTTGTTTATCTTATGACATCTGCAACATTAACTATAGAACTGTAATTACAAGTTATGACTATTTTATATTAACCCATCTAACACCATCCGCCTTATGGATGGAAGATTTGGCTGTAATAAATGAAAGGCCAGTTAGTCAACGCTGTCCAAAGATTGGTATTACAATGGCTAATTAGTGATCACTTTCCCATATAAAGTACATACATCCCTATAAGGTAATAACCATTGGTAAAACTTTTATCCTGGGTAAAATAACTTATTTACATTAATGATGTAAGTTAACAATGCACTGTACTGGTTTGATTAACATGGCTTGAAGGTTAACATCCTGAGAATAACCTTGTATATTAAACTTAGTAAGTGTAACAAGGGTAAATGTAATAATGTGTAACTTCCAGAGAATAAGTCTAACAATGGGGCTATTACATTTTACATTAGTAAAAGTGCTACCTTGGGTAAAATGACAGTGTAATACTGTAACATTCTATGCGGTTAACATTTAATTGCTGGGAAAGGGGGGCGCCAGACGGCCCTCCCCCCTGATAGATTAAGCACTTGCCCAAAACTATGTGGCTTTACAATAATTGTAAGACCACCACTGTTATGTACTCTGACAAAACCTATGTACCTTCTTGTATATAACACAAACAAATAGATAGTAATTTCATCGGAAGAACAATATTGGATGAGACGGGAGGATAGTAATTTACAGGATCCCCGAGATCCTCATGAAATGAATTGTTTGTGTATTTGCTATTTGTATCCATAGGCTAAAGCTGTTAGCTCTTGGATTCCGCCTTTCTAACCCTCTGCTGTCTAATGTACTAACTCCAGACCTAATTTTCTCTCTTATGTAGTATTACACACACATTCCAAGGATAAAGATTCAGAGAATCTAATTCCTTTCACATCACTAATCTGATGTCTTTCTGCTCACTTAGAAAGTCCTCTGTCATATATGGTGCAATAAACCCATCTGGCCTTGTTGCTTTCTATTGATAATAACTTTAGTCTCCACAAACATGTGTGCTTGGGTAACATTTAAGAGACATTCTTAATGGTTCAACTATAGACGAATGTGATAGAAATGCTACTGGATTTTTGTGGTCTCAATTCTTACCTGATCTGAAATGTTAATTAAAATGTTTTACTGGTTACTGGTGCAGTAGTAGTTCTGCTTAGATCTAGCTATACGCTACTAATTCCATTTGAATACTATAATTCTAAAACATATTTTCATGTACTCAAAAGATCTTGAATTTATCAAGCGAGGAGTGAATGTAAATAATCTTCAAGGAATGAGTATGGGGTGCAAAATAAATTACTAATCACAGGATATGACACTGATATTCGTGCTCTACTTTGGGGTAAATAAAATACATGATTATTTTCAGAATATATACTTTAATGACAAATATTTGAAAAGATATTTAAAGTTGAAATATTTATCTTTAAAAAAGATAAAACCTCCTTGCATTACACAAGTATTGATGAAATATGACATTTACCGACTATAATGATGGCATTGAATGTAGTGTTCATGTGTCCGGATACCGGCGATTATGTAGTATTATTTATTTAAAAATATAATGCCTTTCACATAAATTATATATATTACTTGAAATGTAGCTACAGTAATGTCTACATCTCTGCCTTTCTTCTGACATATAAATCTTGAAGGTTAATTAGCATATATATGCATGTTAATTAGACAATTGATTTGCTGGTGTGTAGCTCTCCACACACCCAGAGCGGGTCCATGTATTTTCCCAAAGCTATATCCATAGTTACCTAGTGCTACTCCGGCCTTCTAGCATTACACAAGTAATGAAGATATATGACATATTTACCCCTAAAATGATGTTATTGAATGTATATCACACTACACACACACCCAGAGCGAGTCCATGTATAGCGAACGCATACCAGCGAATAATCATCAGCACCTATATAACAAAACTATTGTCCCATGGAGTTAATTTCACTTCCAGACACCTATTTTTCAATACAATTTCAATATTTTCTGGCTATTTATGCTAAATATTATTGTAACTATGCATTATTGTAGTTTATACCATTATTTTAATTTGTGACGACGTGTGTACAAGAGGCTGATATGCCAGCAAACACTCTCCAGGCAACAATCTGTCTTTGATAAGTCGCTCCACAACATTGACGCTTGGATCGTCGACTTGATTTGGCGTCACCTGCTCTTTATTTTCGTCTAATTTCTTTATAAAAAAGATACTTTTTCAGATTAAAATTATATTTTTTCCATGATGTATGTTCAGCACCAACATTGTAATGAGTAAATATATCATATTTATTCATTACTAACATATTGCCAGGAAGCTTTCTGAAGCTTGTGTAGCTTGTGTTAGTTTTTGATAATTAGACGGACCGTTCTCTGGTACAGAGGACGAGAGTTGTGATAACTTCTGAAACAAATTTGTCGATTCAGTGGACCACAAACTGTACATATTTGCAGGATGTCTTAAAGGATGAAGTGTTAAAGGTGGTCTGTAATTTGACCTTCACTGATGATGGTTATGATAGCACAGTACAGCTCCTTAAGGAAAATTATGCTTAGCCAGACAGGGCTATCAGACTTCTAACCCAAAAAATCCTAGATATTCCCCCTCCAGATGGCTCAGCTGACTCACTCCAAGCCTTTAGATTGGAGCTTGAGTCCTTGCTCAAGGCGCTTAACAAGGTGAATCTGGATGAATCTGACTGGATAATCCAAGTCCACATGAGACGCAAATTACCCAGTGACGTAATGGACGAGTTGTTTGTCTTGCATAAATCTTCTCTAACAGTAAAGGTGATAACGGAAGGTTTGAGATCCATCATAGAAAGACAACGAGATAACAGATGGAAAAGCGTCATCTAAACCTTCTTTAACCACTGATAGTAAACAACAGAGTACAAACAGTAAATCTAAAACGACTTCCCACTCTCCAAAGTGGAAAAAAGGCAGTGGGGGCATATATGCAATGGGTCCCTCCAAAACTACAGTTAATGTGTCACCCAAAATAGTGACTCCCCAACATGCTTTTAACGTCTTGAGGCCATGTGTGATCTGTGAAGAACATACTATGTACAACTGCAGAGCTTACCCTGATTGTGCTACATGTATAAAACAACTCAAGGTTGTACCATACTACCTGACATAAGTGTCTTGTCAACAAGGTCTGATCATAAACCAGCTCTACCCACTGCTCAATTGATCATTAAAAATGTAAAGGCCAAGGTCACCATACATGGATTATTTGACCAAGGATCCCGAATGACTCATCTCAAAGGAGGAGTTAGATGCCCTGAAATTCAAGCCTGTACACAAGACACGAATAGACATAGCAGGATTCCTGACTAACTCAGGAGCCCAAGTCTTCGAGGTAGTACAACCTAAAGTACGTTTAGGCGGTTATGTCCGAACGATACAAGCTCTTGTAGATAGATTCCCATCAGACTTGTATGTGTACGGTCTAGGGACAACAACCAAATTCCTGGAAGAAAGGGGAATTAAATTGGCCGACAATCACATCAGACAACCTCTCCAACATTGGAATCCTTATAGGTTTAGATGTCTACCGTAAGTTTATCAAAGGAAAGGATGAAAATCAGGGAATGAACTTGTTACCGTCAGCAGGTGGCTACTTGCTAACAGGCCTAGTATTACGGCTGAAGCAACCTACACCTGTAGACCCCCAACATGCCAACCCAGTAATGGTTGTACAACTAGGAGAACAGTCTCCGCTACAATTCAGACACACGTCCAAGGATGAGCTTGATCCCCCTGTACATACATAAATTATGGTACCTGGCAACTCTCGGCATTGTCCCTGAACAACTTAGTCTAGATGATGACTAGACTTATAAACAATACCTAGACTCGGTTGTCTACAGAGATAATCAATACTGGGTCAGGTTACCATGGAAGCTGAATCACCCTCGGCTACCCGTCAACCATTTTATGGCACAAAATCAATTAAGATCACTGGTGTTACGCTTACAAAGTCATCCTGAGAATTTGAAATTGTACCATGAAATAATCAAGAAGCAACTCGTACAAATTTATCAAAGTTGTCACAAATGATAACCCAAAGGAAGGGCACTACCTGCCACACCACCCAGTACTGAAAAATTCAGCTACTACCCCCACTATGGATAGTATTTAATTGCAGTGCTAAGACAAAGCAGAATAGTGTTTCCTTAAATGACTGCCTTTAAACTGGCCCTAGCCTGACAAAGGCTATACAACGTGGTGTTAAGGTTTCACATCGGGACTTACGCATACACGGCAGACATTAGCAAAGCCTTCCTTAGAGTAGGTCTCCAAGAAGAAGACCGTAGCTACATAAAGTTCCTATGGATCAAGGATCCTAATGATCCAAAAAGTGAATTAATCACTTACAGGTTTGCATCCATTTTGTTTGGTGCCACGCCTTGTCTGTTTCAAGCTACCTTAGACATGCACTTGAAGTCCAATAGCCCAAATGAAAGAGAAATTAGCAATAACTTATGTGGACAGCTTCCAAGGAACTGCCAGCAGAGAAAGTAACCTGCTGGACATATACCATGAGGCCAATCTAGAATTAATGGGAGAAAATATGCCTCTAGTCATGGGTCTCCAACAATGTCAAATTAAATCAACTGATCGAAACTGATTTTCCCGATTACCAGGTACCCGAGAAGACAAACGTACTAGGCGTCGAATGGGATAAGACAGCAGATCAGTCGACAGATTGGTGGAGCCAGATACCACCAATCTAACAATGAGAATATTACTCTCAAGTCAGCAAAGCCTTCGACTCATTGGGGCTAATGAGTTGAAACGTATGCCATAGAATCATAACAAAACACGCTGTAGAGGTGGCTACTTCCATACGAGCTGGTATAACTCAATAGACACCCAGATTACTTAACAAGCGAGCAAAAACCACAACAGCACCTCTAGAACTAAAGGAACACCAGTATCTGTTTTACCAAGTATTTTGTGTATATTTTGGCCATTTATAACAAATAGGTTAGGCGGTTATACTGTGGGATTAAAATCCCTAACACATACATACTCTACATTATACATCCCTCTTATTACAAGTCATACCTGTACCTTAATATGTTAATGTGCTTTTACTAGTGATAAACATCCCAAAAAGGTAATTGTGAGGTAAGTTACTGAAGCAGACAGTTGGCCCCCAATATAAGTTTTACCCTGTTGTACACGAACCTTGAAAGCCTGCAGATAGCTGCTATTATGTGGTACTCTAAGGCATAGGGCCACACCCTAATCTGATGCTACAATTACACAGCCTTAGCTGGCCACAACTACAGTATCAGATAAGGCTCTTTTGTGTTTAATACTGTAGATAGAGTAGGATACATAATTAAATTAACTAAGTTTAACAGTAGATTAGACCACAATATGTGGTATGATTTATAATTTTCATATTAAAGACTAGGTAAACAACATGGTTTATGAAGGATCCACTTCAAAGTGGTTTAAGCTACATATTGTCACCCCCCCCCCCCCCCAACTGTGTGTGATGAGTTCTAGGAGCTGAATCAGAATATATACAGTCCAGTAACTAACCAACTAAGAACTAGCTCAGAAGAAAAATTATATATTAAAGTAAATTAAAAAATAAAATAAAATAAATATTTAATATACAAAAAAGAAAAAGAATGAAACCTGCTAGGATTTTCCCACACTATCTTGAGTGAGTATTGGTCCCTAATGTTCTATACATCACAAGTTTTGATAATCTATTACCTTGATAGGGAAGATAGACTAGGTTACTTATATTGTACTAATTACATAAATATATAATACTAAACTGTTCATCTGGTGTATTCATTTGTACCTGTTATCAACAGTTGCCAGTAAATAGTAGAAGGCGACGTGTTCTCACCCCCCCCCCCTCCTGTGCCACCTTTAACTCTACACTGACCGGTACCCTCCGCCGTCGGTCACTTAAGTACTCATTAACATCAAGGCAAAGGTGGTGGTGGCATTAAGTAGTTTTAAGTAACTAAGTTTAAGTCATAATTAGTAAGAACTCGCTTGGTGGTGGTATCAGTGCTGATACACCTCGGGTTCGATATAGAACCCGAGGTGTATCGGGTTCCTAAGATCAGAACATCCTATTAGATCAGATATATCCTAAGATCAGGATAACCAAAGAACAAAGCTGTCTGGAATGGTGTTCACATCTGAATGAACACTTCTATGAGAAATGTAGCAAATACACAGCGCCAAAGGAAATAAGTCACCAAAAGTCCCAAACCTTAAGGATCCTCAACAGGAAGCCAAAGTACTGGTAAACAAATTTGCATAAAGAACAGCCAGTAATCAGCTTGTACCAGAAGTACTAGCTAGCAGCGCAGATTTCGAACCTCATGTGCAGAAGCCTCTTACACTAACATTCCTTTCACACTGGACGAGTTCTGCCAGACTAAGAAAAACTCAAAAGATGTATCCCGTGGAGACAAAATAAACATTAAAATGATCAGGAACCTCAGCCCAGAGATACTTCCTACCTACGGCTAATAAATTTACCCTGCAATCTCTTGAGGTTATCTTGAGATGATTTCTGGGCTTTTTTAGTGTCCCCGCGGCCCGGTCCTCGACAAGGCCTCCACCCCCAGGAAGCAGCCCGTGACAGCTGACTAACACCCAGGTACCTATTTTACTGCTAGGTAACAGGGGCATAGGGTGAAAGAAACTCTGCCCATTGTTTCTCGCCGGCGCCTGGGATCGAACCCAGAACCACAGGATCACAAGTCCAGCGTGCTGTCCGCTCGGCTGACCGGCTCCCTGGGGTAAACAGTGCCGACCCCAAACCCAAGGACCCAGCTACTCCAAGGCACATCTCCAAAGTTGAGCAGCCATAATGGTTGACAGAATGGCACTCGGACTTTAGTGGAAAATTATTTGTGGAAACAGTGGAAAACCAACTAAGCTCAGCTTGAAATCATTCAATGATTTCTTAGACATAATTAGGACCACAAACCAGAAGGGATCATACCATCTCTAGACGTAGAATCCCTACTTACGAACGTCTCTGTCGACACCATCACCTTAATGTTAGACAGAATCTACCGTGACAATACTACTACAAAGCTAGACATTCCAGAGTATGCCCTCCATAATCTTTTGCAGATTTGCACCAAAATGGCCCCATTCACAACGTCTAGAGGAGACCATCTTAAAAACCATAGGGAAACCTCACATCTACAGCAGATACATCAATGAAATATCATGTGTACGATATACCTCCAGGAACTATGCGATTAAAAGATCTAATAACCAGAAACTCTATTCTTAAATTTACCCATGAACTAGCCGTCGATGGTGCACTCCCTTTTCCTCGATGACTACGTGAAAACCAAAGACAACAATTTCACCAGAGAAGTTTATATTAACCGACCAACAATAAATGTGTATGAATAGTCACTCCGAATGCCCAGATAGATACAAAACTAATGGAATAAATGCCTTTATATGCAGAGCCCTTACTCATTGTTCTGACTGGCATAACATCCACAAGGTAGTGGACAGAAGCCTTAAAATATTAAACAACGAACACACGAATATAGTAGTCAACATCCGTATCAGAAGAAAATTTATAAAAATAGTATAACAGAACAGCAAAGAATCTATCCCATAAAACTTGCAAATTCACTATGAGCTAAAAATGCAAAGCTGAAGAAATAATAGTTAAAAATACAATTTTAAATGGAGTGAACAATTTTAAATGGAGTTAAATGGAAGTTTCTCAATTTAATTTTATTTATTTAAATACACAATAAGAAATATTTTCTGTTGTGTATAATTATTAAATTTAATGTACACAAAATGTTAGTTGAACCATGAAGAATTACTATTTATTCTTACGTATTTAAGAAAAAGCGACTGCCGCATCACAAAAAATATAAAATAAATTTGCCCATATCTGAAACTTAGTATGTCAAGTCTGAGGTCTGAATTCAGTATAAACTAAAAATAAAAACCGAATTTTTAAAAGTTAGTTTAAACACCTCTCCTTCCAGAAATAAGATAACATTATGGGCACATGAACGCTCCCTCCCAGAGGAGAGGAGGGTCAGCCATTGGTACTGCCCCAGACAACTGACGTGTGGAGCAGTGATGAAATTTTACCCCATTAGCTAGTTTCAATGTTACCACTGTCATCTGACCTCTTATTCCACGGAAAGTACCTACGTTTCAGCATCCACTGGCCTGTCAGGTAGACCATTATAGATATGGTTAGAAGGCATGAAAACTAGACTCGCATAGTAAGTGTTGGGTTCTCGACATTTATTCACCGATAGTCCTCATCTCCTCAGTGTGTAAATTTTGATATGTTGACAGGCTGAGAGCCAAACTACAACAAGTCAACGAGTTGGGCATTATCCAGCGAAGTTTACTGATCGTTCCCATAGAGATGCCATTCGGACATTATTGAGTGGAGAAACAGGGCTTACACGACCAGGCCCAAGCTTTAGTTTCTAGCACAGCTAAGCTGTCCTGTTTACTATATTAAGAGAAAATAAACTTTAACAAAGTTAAACTATTATTTTTCAACTTCACTAGACTGAAGTAGTTATTTCGAAATATAAATCCCTCAAATTGTGGGAAATATTTGTATAGAGTCCAAAGTCACAGTCCACTGCTTTTAAATTCAATAAATAAAAAATTTACTTTAATAAATTTTAACTTCAATTTCACGAATAATTAAGTAACAATGAATTAAATATACTTGCTCCCACGAGGAAAACACCACAATTTACTATAAAACAAAAGGGACTGATTTAATACTTAAGAACAGCCCCAATACAATCCTCTCCAAAAGCAAACATCGTATGCAATTTACATGGCCCAATGAAGGATGTTACCTTCGATCCACTAATATTGGTATGACCACTACAAAGCTTTTGAGGCGGCTGCCCTGCTATCTACAAGCTGGTGCTCCTAGAAACCATATGCAGAGTGCATGTAACGCTCACTAGTAGAACATACTATTAGAAAATATGTAACGTACGTTTATGTTTCGTTGTTGGGTAGATTAGGTACACATTGTTTAGTGAGTTTTCATATTTATTTAGTAGTCTTAATTACAGTAGTCGGTTGGTAGCATTGTCGTTAATGTTCAGACGGAGCTTGGAGCAGAGCAGAAAGCTGAGCGAGGCCGGAGTCATGGAGCTCATTGTGGGGGAGCGTGGCAGCTCGATTGGGAATTGCGAGTGTCTGAACTCGGGGAGCGAGAGCGTTGTAGCTCGATGCGGTCGTAGTCTGCAGTCTGCTCTGTGTCGAAGTTGTAATGTCTTGGGTCGATTAGAACTGCCTACGCCATGTGCTACATTCCTGACTGGAGATTGTACTCTTCGCTATTGCGCTTGCTAATATGGTGATTACACCTCAGCTCCCACAACAGAATAAGAGTATTACCTGTAATTGAGGAAAGGATTGTAGCTTCTGTAATTAATGCTAATTAGTTATGCTATCAAGATAATGAGAATGGAGCGAGTATAAGCTTACTCGCTACAAATACAACAATCCTGGCATCCACCACTCATATAAGAAGACTGCAAATACTGGCAGCTATACTCAAACGAAAATAAGACCAACCCTAAATATACAGAGTAATTACTTCAATACCTTGCCTATGCTTAAATCCAGACCTCACCATACAGCACAGACTAACGACATCTCTACCAAGTTCTCCCCGGCCCCCCCTGCCTAACCCAGTGTTTGATTGGCATCCATCCCCATTATTTCCCTATTTCATCATCTATTGTCAAATAATTACCCTTCATAGTTGCGTAATTTACGTCCTGTCTTGTCTTCGACGGATATATAGTGACGACTATTCAAGGACTAGATGTTTATGCTAGAACAAGCATACTAAATGCCTAAGTCTAGTCGACCGCCCTTCACCCTTGGTTAAAACCCAGACAAAACATTCCGGTTTCTACCGTTGACAACTCATGACGTCACTCCCAGACTTCTGGCAGAATGATAAATACCGGTGCTCCGGTGTCACAAATGTCTTTTCAGGTGCTCCCAAGGTGTAAACATCTCCAACTGTCAATGACCTGCCCCCCTGAAGATTAGTCTCAGGTTGTGAAAACATAACTGTAGCCATGTTGACTATTTCGGAAAGTGGAGATGGAAACAAATGGGCACTTTCTTTCACCCTGATGTTACTGTTCACCTAGCAGCAAATCGGTACCTGGGAGTTAGACAGCTGCTAAAGGCTGCTTCCTGGGGATGCTTGTGAGAAAATTAGGATTAAGGACTTGCCCCAAAACGCTATGCGTGCTAGGGGTTGTACAAGAATATAAGAATTCTAGTGTGTGTGAGAGATTACACATACATTACAAACATACATTACATTACATACATTACATTACATACACACATATATACATATACATACATACTGTGACGGCGTTCCCCCCCCCTTATATTTCTCCCACGTCTGCTGTAAGAGTCATGTCCACTTTACCTGAGCGTTCTCGGGCTTCAGTTTGATATATGTGGGAGAGATTAGTGTTCTCGAGGTGGCGAGAAATTTGTAAAAGAAGAGTATTTTGGCCTGTGGTATAGGCCCTTTAGGGAGCCAATATGGCGCTGGCCCCTCCGTTTTGCTGCCAAAACTTTGTGACGTCAGTGGCACCAGATTGGTCACCGACGGCGACGTGGCACAAGGAGCCAATGAAAACCTCTCTTGGCAAGTATGACGTCACGAAGGTAGGGGGGTCCGGTCATCGCACCGCGGTGGCGCCATCAGTCTAACACGACACGTCAAGGTGGACGAATGTGTGAAGGTTGATATTGTCAGTTTGACAGTTGTACCCCGATCCCGTGGATCTTACGCGTCACCCGTAGTCTGCAAGTACGCCGAGAGGTCTTCCTTCATTCCATGTGTGGACCGAAGAGGGAATTGACGGAATATTGAGCATCAAGTGCTCCAGGGTCTGGTGCTGTGCAGGTGAAGTCTAGGCAGTATCGTCTGGGACGTCTGATAGCTTCACAGTGACGACGTAGCGGCTGGGCCAGTCCACTGGGAAGAGTGAAAGAAGATACTAATTGGGAATCCGTACGACTGCAGCCGAGAAGTAGGTTGGCAGCCGTAGTTGGGAGGAGAAGTCGACAGCCGGGAGACCAACTCCAACCCTACAAGACGTTGAGAAGGAGCACAGACCTGCGGAGGACAGAACACGGCGAAGACGCGTTTATTTTGGGATGTTGATTGGGTTCCTGGAGGACACATCAGTGTGTGTGTGTGTGGGGACTTTCCCTACATTCAGAGTCAGGAGCTACAACTCGACTCTCACCGGAGGATAGGTGGAAGTAGGCGATTCTAGTTTCCCTCCCAATTCCCCTTTAGTCAGCTATATATTTAGCCAGAGTATCTTTCATGTCGTGAGCAAGGCTCACCAATGTCACGGTAGGACACAGCTGTGAGAAGTGGGGCTGTAGAAAGCTCTCACAGGTTATATTTGTGGTGTGGATCCACCTGTATTATTATTGAAGAGTTTGCTTTGTTAGTTGATTCCTTTCATGTGACATTTATGGTATAACTTATGCCAGAGAATAAATATATATATATATATATATATATATATATATATATATATATATATATATATATATATATATATTGAACCAGTTATTGGTGTTAGGCTGTGTGCCCAGTATTTATCATACTATTATTGATTTGATGAATTGATCCATATATATATGCTTGTGTGTTGGAGGACTTTCATGTGTATAGTTTTCTATGTCATTGCCATTTGAGTGAATTTCGGTGTTGAAGGACAGTGCAGTGTCTTATTACATTTATTATCATTACCGTGATATTACGGTGTTTAATATCTTACTGTGAGCTACTGTGTTTATCGATATAGAAATATTTGTCCGAGCTCAAGACCAATGCAGTGATTCAATTGCGTTCTATTGCCATTATAGCAGTAATCGTGTTGTGTGTTAATACAGTGATAGTTGAGAATTTAAAGAAACAGGCGTCTCACGCCAGACAAACATATCAACGAACATTCGCGCGGTGAGAGTCGCTCAGCTGATTTTGACATTTGACGCGAGAGGGGGAATGTGTTGCCATATAGTTGTGCCCAAATTATAAGTGAAGAGAGAGCGACTTCTGCATTGTACTTGCTTGCCTGTTGATATAAGAATATGATGTCTTGAGTTTTAAGTAAAATACAAAATAACTTGGCATTTGTATCATCCCCTCCATATTTCTTGTGGCTATATAATACTTGAAAGGAGATAGAGGGATAGAAATAAATACCTGCCTGATATCAGATTTATTGAGTGTGCTCTTGCCACTGTTACCACAATCCCACAATACCACTAACGTGTTACTGGACACGGGAAACACCAGTTGGCGACCTTGTGGATAGTAGTCGAGCCCTTGTTGGGGCGGGCACACAGTTGAAAGAGCAAACTGTCTCTCCACTCTAACTACTAAGGCCGGTTGGGGATCGACTGGGGTACTCTCCTGGCGTACAGTGGCGCCGCGAGGATGGAGTGAAGACCCGCAGGGCTACGGTGAATAACGGTTATCGCTAATAGTGCGACCGTTGAGAGGATATCTTGTATACTATTGCTCACCCCTCTTACGGTGAACCCCGACAATACATACATACACACACTTAAATTATCTCATTCTTTTGAAGGATTTAAAGAATTAATTTTCATTAATGATTTTTGTTTCTAATAATATTGTGTAAATGCCAAGCTGTATGTCAAGTGTTAAAGATAATTCTTATATATGGATTAAATTTGTATTTACTTGTGTTTTTTTTATTCTTCTGATAAGTCGATTGCATTTTTTATTGTCATTGAAGTATACTACCTGCTGGGTATTACCACAGGTCCTTTTCACATAATATTTGTGTGTATGTAACTAACAATTGTTTAACTGGCTTTACATTTATTCCCCTATAAACAAAATGCCAAAGTCCATTCCATGCACCTGCCAATCCCCATTTATGAATGAAAAACGATTTACACACGACTCAACTAAAGGCGTTCAAACACTTTAATAAATTCTCCCCTGACGACTTGCACCTAGTACAATGCTGTAAATACTTCACCCACGTAGTGCAAAATACAAATAATCGCCAACCTAAACACCTAACCTAACCAATGCCTAAATATGCACAGTATGCTAATATACAACAATTTTATTAAAAAAAATTCTCTTGAATGAACAGCACGTTAAAATTGATTAATGTGCCTTTGGGGTCACCCGTGGGATGGAATGGACTTTGCCTGAGAACGGGTTTAACAGAGAATCATTAAAACCTTGTAAACTCCATCATAGATGCAGCGAATGCAGTGATTGAAGGTCTTAAACTACAAAGTAACTAGGTTTTTTCACTTTTATTTTGTCAATGTTAATGTGAAGACCCACAAACCTGGCTAACTCTTTAGGCCTGTAATTTCCCAGATCCCCACACCAACTTATAAACTTGCAGAGATTGAACCAAATATCTCAATACATCCGAGCTACAGTCCCCCTTTAATTCTAGCGACTAATTCATATTTCTTAAAATGAGAACCCGCAAGATCTTGGCTTTCCTTGACTTTAAAAGTCTTCATTAACGTACCAGTGTTAAGGACCTTCTACATAATACTCTAGTTATAAACAAGATCACCTGCCTTCACCCAAGGTACCTCGAGCAAGTTTGCACAATATGCCAAGGACCTGCACCACATAAGCTCCTTCAAAGTGCCTGGAGGGTAAACTCTTGTTTGCCCAGTCATTTATGTAGCATCTAGAGCTGTCTACCCTACAGATGAATGTGCTAAACCCTAGCCCATCCATCTGAACCTACCATACCTAGGCCATACTGTGGTTATGTTTATTACATTCGGTGTGTTGACGACGAAAATACAATGGAGAGGCTTTGGGGCAGGCTTCAAGAATTCTCAGGCTTGAGGTTCACGGCTGAAGCAAATTTTAATTAGCAGATTACCATTCCTCTGATCTTGTGGATTTTTGTTTTTTTCGTTTTTTTGCAGGGATTTTACTGCGCCGGCTCTAAGCCTCTGGCTGGCCACATTAAATGTTTGTTTCTAAATAAATAAATAAAATAAATAAATGTTTATTTAGGTAAGGTACATACATAGAGATTTTACAAAGTTTGTTGGATTAATAGATAGAGCTAGTACATACAATGCCTAAGGCCACTATTACGCAAAGCGTTTCGGGCAGTAGTTTTACTTGGGGGGAGTATGAGTATTTATGACTAGTATGGTCGCTTCAATAAGATTTTGCTATGTGTTTAACAACAACTACTCTCTTGAATCCAAGTTGAAATCTTAATGGGTTTGTAACTCTGCACTGTGTTAAATAATGTTCCAGTGGTCTGTCGGGCATTTCTCCACAGTGTTGACATCTCCTCTTCTTCCGGAACCTGGAAGCCTATTTCCCATGCACATGGGTATCCAAGCCTGATGCGATGTAAGTACTTCTGTTATTTTGGTGAAAGGGAGCAGTAAAACAAGTGGTTCGTAGTTGGTAGAATTCTTGTACCAATCCGCAAATCCAGATGTTGCAACTGCTGTGTTGTGATCACTGTACATCTTTTGCATTCCTCTGTTTCTAATTACTTTCCTAATTTGTGATGGACTGGTATGTGAATGTCTACATTTCTTTTAGTTACAAGTTTTGCAGCTTCGTCTGCAACTTTTTCATATTCCCATATGACTTGGCACCCAGTTCATAAGTACCCAACGACTTTGACGTTTGAGTCTTTGCATTAATGATATGACATTTGAGATCAGGAGGATGTTATCACGTAATCACGGATGTGATCACGTGTGATCAGGTGGATGTTCTTGGTGCAAGGGTTCAATGGCAGTTCTCGAATCAGTATGCATGATAACTTGTCGGTGTACAGCAAGAGCATGTTCCAAATCCTTTTGAATGGCTAGCATCTCTAAAGTTGAATACCCATTTCAAAGTATCTAACAATTTACAGAGTTTCCTGCCTTAACTGCAGGTCTGGTTTCTTGTCCCTGCTGGTCTACTGATCCTTCTGTGAAGTATGTGAAGCTGTCAGATGCCAAATTTGATCCTATATGCATCTGTGCAATATTATGTAGTAGATGAAGATTAGTCTGTTTTTTTTTTTCCTTCAAGAGCCATAATCTTAAAGTCTGCTGGCAGAAATTCCCAAAGGGCTTGCATAACAAAGTCTGCATGTATTTCATAGACACCCCTCTCAGTGACTTATATCGAAGGTATTGGTGTTGTATATCGCACAATGGGGGTCTACCTGTGGCTATTGGAGGCTCTTCTGTATCGAGTTAGTGCTCCAGTGATTATATTTTTAAGTGAACTTATTATAGGTCTAGTCAATATCTTGGTTAACATGCACACAGCAATCCCTTTTACCCTTTCAATTTACGTTAGATTGTTTTCTAGTTTTAGGCTCAGTATTTTAGTCCATCTCGGAGTCCCTGTTATAACTCGCATTGCATCATTTTGAATAACCTCAACGTTTGCCCACTGACCAGAAGAAAGTGAGTAGGGCAGGCACTGCATAATCAACTAGGGAACGAGTTTGTGTGTAAAACATTCTTAACACTGTCCCACTCCTAGATGGGGCCCTGTGATTGCTCTCATTATATTCAGTCGTGATTTTGCTTTCTCCTTCAGATATTGAATTTGTTTGTTGAATGTCATTTTAGAATCTATGAACACTGAGATTGATATTGTGTAACCCACTGAAGGTTAATGTCTTAAATGCGTAGGTGCCTGTCTGGAGTGTTGGCACCTAGTCTCATTGCCTTAGACTTCTGAACAGATATTTTTAGCCCTAAAACGCTGCATTCAGATGTTACTTTATCTAACGCCCCTTGTGCTTTACTTAGAAGTGAAAGCCTGTAATGACTAATACTATTTTATCACCATTGCTTAGCAATTTAACCCTTTAAATCATGGTAACGAGGTTTTTCATAAGGATGTTCAAAAGACTAGGACTGAGGATTACTCCTTGTGAAGTCCCCAATTCTTATGCAAGTGGTAATCCGAAACTTGTCCTTGGAACGTTACTCTGGCATACCTGTGACTTAAGTAATCTTTGATCCATCCTAGCATATTTCCCTTTACACCTTTTTTTAACTAAGTGTGTAAAATTGCTTGCGGGGTTGCAAGTTAGAATGCATTTTCTAGATCAAGGAAGATCACTATAGCCGGACCAGAGTTAACTGTTCCTAGTAATGTTGCTATGCAGTTGGCAGGACTTACTACTATAGTGAAGCCACATGTGTTTATGCAGGTCTCCTGTCTTCCACAGTAGCCTATTTAAGACCATCTGTTCTGCAGCTTTATTAATGCATGATGTTAACCATTGTGTGGCTCCGGGCTATTTAGCATTTGTCGCCCACAGGCGCATACAAAAAAATCTGCTAAACTTGTTAATTTGTGTTCTCTGATCACGGGGAAAAATAATAAAATCGTAAGTGGCATATATTGCCTGCTATAGGGTAGGGAAGTCTGGCAAAAAACAGGCACTGACTCAGCATGCGTCCCAGATGGTCTGTAGCTCGCCAGCTGTCAGGCAGGAGTGGCCACAGAGATAATTACCTAATTATTTCAATGTCTGATTTTTCGTAGTTTTTTTGCTGTATTATTCAATAGTGTGCAGTGTGATATATTTATATGATAAAATGAGTGAATCATCGCTGTACTCAAAAATATGGTGTGCATATTGTCGATTCCTTTATGTTCATCAGGCAATGAACATATACTTTGTCGGTTATTACACTAGGTTATATGTAAGCATCTGTATGTTTTGTTCACCATAACGAACCACTAAATTGCTATCAGGCATCTAAATGCAACGAGCAGTGACCGCCACACACCAGCCAGCCACTCACTCCCTCAACACCTCACTCGCCCACATTCTCCTCCCACAATACTGTTTTAACTTTTATTCACTATATACAGACATTATATGTAAGTATCTACGTGTTTTGTTCGCCATAACTGTTCAACTAAGCTGGTATAATGCCCAAAGAGCATAGTGGCCACCCCCTACCAACATGACAAATCATGCAGATGTTGCTACACCCATCACCAAAATGGCTTCTCCCCCACACTCCTTTTGCTGTTATTACACTGTATATACACGTTATATACAAGTATTTACATTCGTATTTACATTCGTGTTCACCATACGAACCTCCAAGTTGGTATGCTGAGTGGCAGTGGCAGCCCGCCACTGGCAGCCACTCCCTCCCTCGCCACCATACTGTTTTTGCTTTTATATACGGACGTTATATACAAGTATCTGCATGCTTTGTTTAACAGAGCAAACAACCAAGCTGGTATAGTGAGTACAGACAGTAAAAGGTGGTCACACAGTCAGCAGACAACGCTACCTCCCTCCTCACCAAGATTACTCCTCCCACTACAGAGCTAATTATCACAACCCTGCTGTTATCAGAATCCTGGTCATTTTTATCACAGTCATGGGTCTTCTGTAATATCATCGCCCCTCACACCCGGGAATTTGGCCCACGATTTTTTTTTAAATTGCGTCTGTTTACAAGAGCCCTGATGAAGGTGTGGTGAACCCCTCGTATCCGCGAGCCGTTTAAATCTTGTGTAGTACTCCAATAAATCATATGATGTGGAGCGCAAGTTACGGCAAGTCACTGAACACACACGGTGTGTTGCGCAGTTAAAGGGTTCATGAAATGGGTCTGTAATTGCCAGATTGTTTCGTCTTAGGAATTTTTATTTTTATATTTACATCCAAAGCATGCTAATAATTACAGTAAAACAAAGACAACGTAACAAGTAATGCACATACATCCCGGCCTGAAGGGCCGACAACACAACAAAAACGTATAACAAACAAGCCATTAAACAAACACAAGATACAAAATACAGTACATTAGGGCAAATATCAACCCAAAAGAGAAAAATGAACAAGAAACCCAAAAACCACACATAAGAACATAAGTAGCATAAAATATGTACACAGAATAAAGCAATTTCAAGGACAAAGAAATAATCACACACACACACACGGCAATAAGAACAAAAAACAGAACCACACAGGGAACTGAAAATACAGAAAAACAAAAAGCACAAAAACATGCAAACGACCAAAAGGCCGTAAGGAAACGAGTACATAAAATAACCGATCACCACACGAAACACACCACTACAGCAGCACACATAAGACACACAAAGGTGCAAGTATAAACCCACAGCCAATCACACAGAACACACACAAGTCAAACAGGAGAATATTTCTCAGGGTACGAATACTGCGAATACCGCTGCTTATAAGCCTCCCATACCAAATACTCCAGTTCCGTAGGGGCACGGCCCTCACAAACTCGCAAGTGCTCCATATACTCGGGGATCACCACATCCGGTGGAAGCGGGTGTTACGAATCTCACTAGGATTCTGCATTACTCTTGATTCTCATATTACTTTATTGTCTTGTTCTTTAATATAGCATCTAGTTGTATGATATAAGATTTGTATGTTATATATATATATTATAGCATGCAGTAGTGTGCACGAGTTACATTATATTGTGTGAGGCTTTTGGTGTTAATTTCTCATGTAGTTTCTCCGTGTGGGCGGTTGACCATATTTGGATATGGCCAGTATGGGAACATTGTTGTCAATCGAGTGTTTATAGTTGTACATTGATTATTCCCATATTTTGGTTTCTGTATTATTGTATGGAATGTTGTACCAGTGTTTACTACTCTTTAGTTTAACAATGTTTTGAATATTAGTGATGCGTTTTATTATTAGATTTTCCACAATGTTTTGTGTGGACGGTTAGTTGATTTTTTGGTAGACGATTGGCCTGCGGTCCAAGGCATGGGCAGAAGCGTGGCGGCTGAAGTCGAGTGGAGATGTGTTTTAAGTTAAGTCATTGGTCACTGTTATTTTAGCCCATATAAATGTTAATTATCTGGTTAGATCATATTGTATATATCTCTCTGATTAATCCATGTATTAGTGATAGTGCTCATGTCTCAATAAGGAGGTTATTCTATGATTTGCATGCTGAAGAATATTTCTGGTTATTATTGATATATTTAAGTGTTTTTTATGGTTGTCCCCCTTAGCATAAATATATTGTTCTCCATTTTTATGCAGTGATTTATATTTACCCCTATACAGTTGTTGGCAAGGCCGATTTATTATCTTTTTATTGCACTGCGGGGAGAAGAACCTTATTTAGTCTCCAGGGTGGTAACAGCGGGCGCCACCGAATCAACACGGAAGACGGGCATCGCCACCGCGGAAGCAGGAGATACCGAAACAATGGACGGAGGCCACCCATCAGGCCCCACACGAGGGCACGCACTTCGTTCTACGCCGGGCATCGCACTGAGCCCCGTGGAGTGTGGCACCGCAGGGGCCTCAGAGCTTCTGCCAACCGGAACAGGAGCAGAGTCCCTCCATTGCACATCTTTCACCAACACAACGACGAGGTCGCGGTCACCAGGGGCAACCGCCCACTGAGGAGAGCCACCGGAAGGGGGCACAGTGTCCAACAAAGGCACCACAGGAGGCAGCACATCGTTGCCCACAGCATCATCCATGGCATCACACTCCTCCTCCCACATCTGGTGAGGTGGCGCATCCCGAGCTGAACGATGGCGAATAGAAACAGGCCGTTGATCGTTGGAACTGTCACCCCTGACAAGTGGTGCCCCAGAAGAAACCTCGGCCGGCGGCCCCAAAACCGGGGCAGCACGACCACGCAGAACAGCAGCCTCAACGACGCTGGGCAAAAAACCACTACCATCCAAGGAAACCAGATGCGGATAAGGAAGAGAGACAGCAGGCGGAAGGGTAGACTCCAGCACACGTGAGGCATCCAGCAAGGGCAACGGAACCGGTAGAGGAGAAGAGGCACGAGTCGACGAGAAAACTACCAGAGGTGATGAGGCAGAGGGCGCTGGCGGAGGCACACACACCACCACCCCGACAGCCCCAGGAAGCACACGTTCGTCTGCAGGAGATGCAGGCACAACCCCTACAGCATCATCCAAGGCCACCACGGAAGAAACCGAATGGGGATGCACCTCCGCATCCACCGAACAGCAAAGGTCGAAAGCAGGTGCCCCTAGGTCCCCAGAGCTTACCGATGGGGCAGAAAGACCATGGCCGAACAGATCAGGGCCAGACGGAGTGACAGCTGAAACCACCGCAGGAACCACACCAGATACCTCTTCATCCCCTGAGTCCTCCTCCAGAGGGAGCAGTGGGAAATTCTCTTCCCGAAACAAATTGACGGGAGCCACTGGGGCCGCAAGGCACCCAGCAGCCTGATGTCCCAACAGGCCACACCAGAAACAGGTACGAGATTGCCGGGCATAATAAACCCGGACGTAGTATCCCATAAGCCGAACAGAAGATGGTACATCCGACCGCAGGAGCATTCCCAAAGTACGAACGTTCGTTCGCCTTCCTGCATACCTCCGAGGAGAGCGTGTTCACCCACACGCTTAAAACAGCACCAATCATCCTGAAGTAACGCCGGAGGAGGTCTTCGGGAAACTCCAGGGGCGCCCCATGGACACTGACATAAGTCAGGGCACCACTACGGTCCGAAATTGCCACACAGCCAGCACCACCCGGCAACGTACGCCCCTCGTAACGACGGAAGAATTCACGGTACTCCTCCTCCTTCATGAACTTGATAACCTGGTGGGCTGTTACAAGCTCCACACCGTAGATAGCCATCACCAGGATACGAAGCATGTCACACACATCCATCTATTTCCAGATATCCAGCACGACTAGTGAACTCCAGGCCCACGGAGTTCACACGCACAACAAGGGGATGATGGCCACCCATGTTAAACTTGCCACGTCAACTCGCAGCCAGGCAGCAACAGCTGGGAGGGCAGAGCCGCTCACACCACCTGACGACCAGAGCGACAAACAACCCCAACAACCAGGGTGGGTCAGCAAAACGTCCTCACTCCACGGCTGCCAGGGCGCAACTCATTCGTCTTAGGAATTGGAATGATATTTGCTTTCTTCGAAGAGAGCAGCAGTTTGCCTAGCTGCCAAGATGCGTTGATAACACACAATATCCCTTATTGTACAGCAAGACCTCCGTGTGTTATCATTGAGTATGTAGTGTTAACACCTAATAGTGTCCTTATCACCTTTTTTTGACACCGATTAGTTCTTGTTTGGTTTAGTGACAGTCACATTCGTCATTTGTAGCTATGCTCTCATGAATGGCTGTCAACCCCTTGTTTTAATTGTTCGTGCTGCCTTCTGACCATTACAGAAAGCCGATATGAAACCGCTCTCTGCAAATTGGAGAGCAAGTCTCTCAGCCCCCTGCAATGGTTTAATACATACCTGTGGTAAGGTAAGGTAATTATTAAAAGAAGGCACCAAACCGGGAAGGCTATGTAGCACCATCAAAGCGCAAAATACTCAGAGGGGACTAAATATCACCAAGGATGCCAATACGAGAACAAAAACGCATAAGGCGAACAATATCAAATGTATCCGATTCACGTAGAATTCTACCGAGGGACAAACGACCGCGAGGGATGATTGGAAAGCAAGACACTCGTCCTGGAAGTCAGGACATTCAACAAGAAGATGCACAACTGTGAGAGGGATAATATAATTTGGACAATAAGGAGCAAGGCAGCGCTCCATTAAGTGACCATGGGTTAAGCAAGTATGGCCAATCTGCAGCCTTGCCAAATCAGTTTCCCACCGCCAGTTACGGTGGTAGGAGGAAGGCCACGGGGGGACACTATGTTTGAGAGTACGCAGCTTGTTACCAACTACAGACGACCAACAACCCAGCCAACGGGCAAGGATGGAGGAATGAATAACAGGATAAAAGACGGAATAAGGAAGACCTTTGTGGTAGATGGGACAAGAACAGATAGCTTCCTAAGCTGCAGCATCTGCACGCTCAATTCATACACTCCAATATGGCTGGGAACCCAGCAAAACTACTGATTTCAATTTACTAGAAATAAACAGCCAATGTTGAATCTCGATGATCACTGGATGGACAGGATTAAAGGACCCTAGAGCCATGAGGGCACTACGAGAGTCAACTACAACCACAAAGGAGGAATGACTGAGAAAGCAAGATACGGAGAGCAGAGAGAATAGCAAAGTTCTGCAATGAAGACCCTAGCCTCCAAAGGGAGGCGACACATAAGTGCGGTCAGGAAAAACAGTAGCCCACACCGTTCGCAGACTTAGACCCATCGGTGAAGATGGAAATAGAGTGGGAGTGCGAAGAAAAGTGCTCAAGGAAGAGGCTTTTCAGGATTGTAGGAGGAGTAAAGGCTTTAGTAATACAAGTCGAGGACGTACAAAACTTGGCAAGGGGGACTCTCCACGGAGGCAAAGAAGGAACAATGAGGAGAAATATTAGAAATATGAACAGAAAGAAAATCCTGTAAGCGAGATAGCCGAACAGAAAGAAGGAAACGATGAAGAGGAACAGGTGCTACAGGAGGGGTAAAGGTCAAAGCACGACAGATGCGAGAGGAAGGATGTTGTAAGGACAGCGCAAGACAGCAATGACAGTAGCGATCACGGTGGTCCTGAAGAGAGGAAGCCAGTGTCAACATACAAACTGAGGGCGGGAGTCGAATAAACGGCACCAGAGCTGAGACGCAACCCAGTATGGTGCAAAGAATCAAGACGGCAAGGAGTAGGAGGAGAAGCAGAAGAGTATGAAGGGCAACCATAATCGAGTTTAGACAGGACGAGAGAGGAGTGCAAATAGAGGAGTGCGCGCCTATCAGCTCCCCGAGAAGTATGGGACAAAACCTTAAGTAGGTTAAGGGCCTTTTAGTAGGTTAAGCATTCAACTCTGAGGTAAGAGATATTGGCCGACCAAGACAAACGAGTGTCAAAGACTAACCCCAAAAGCTTAGCGGAATCCCTGTACACAAGGGGAGGACCATAAAGCGACAAAGTGGGATGAAGAACTACATGCTTCCGAGTAAAAGTGATAGCACAAGTTTTGGACGTAGAGAGCTTTAAGCCATGATCGGGGGCCCAAGACGACATGGCATCAATCGCAAGTTGAAGCCGCCGTTGAATGAGAGGCGAATCATCACCCTGACACCAGGGTAAGATCGTCAAGATAGAGCGGAGAAGACGCCAGAAGGAAGAGAGGAAAGAAGACCATTGAGGGCAACTAGAAAAAGTAGTGCTCAGAACACTACCCTGGGGGACACCTTCATACTGCCGAAAAGGGGCAGAGGGAGTGGTACCAAGCCGCACACGAAAGGAACAACGAGAGGGGAAACTCTGGAGGAAGAGAGGGAGATTCCCACAGAGGCCAAAAGAATGAAGTTGAGACAGAATAAGATACCGCCAGGTAGTGTCTTAAGCCTTTTCCAGGTCAAAAAGGACGGCAACAATGGAGGTCTTTGCAGCAAAAGTAGTACGAATATAGACCAAGATCACCAAGACATCTGTCGTGCTGCGACACTTGCGAAAACGAAATTGAGAGTGGGAGAGGTGGTTATAGTGTTCTAAGAACCACATCAAACGAAGGTTAACCATATGTTCAAAGAGCTTGCAGGCAACTTGTGATGGCAATAGGGCGGAAGTCCTTGGGGGATGACCCTAGAGACCCTGGTTTCTGAGCAGGGAGGACAACAGCATCGAGTCACTCTTCAGGGACTGACGACAACTCCCAGACCCTATTGTAACGGCTCAGTAAATACCGAGACGTGCACGGAGGGAGATGGGGAAGCATTTCATAATGAATGTCATCGGAGCCCGCCGCCGTAGAACCGCAAAGGGCTAGGGCCGACTGAAGCTCAGAGAGAGAGAGAAGGGATCATTATAGGGAAGACGAAGATAAGTAAATTTCTGTAGAGGACGAGATTCAGGAATAAGCTAACGAAGGAAGGAAGGATTGGGGAAGATGAGAACCAGAACCAACGGATGAAAAATGGGAACCCAGTTCGGTCGCGACCTGCAACAGGTATGCCACAAGATCACCATGGAGGCGAAGGACTGGCGAGACATCGGGAACTAACTAACCCGCAAACTTGCGGATACGCTTTCAGACCAGAGGTAGAGGAGTTTCGGACGTAACGGTGGAGACATAAGACATCCAGCAAGCACATTTAGCTGCACGGATGGTCCTACAGGGCACCGCACTCAACTTCCGAAACAAAAACTCAACTTTCTGCCGGCGGCGATGTGTCTTCCAGGCTGCACGCTTACAGCGGACAGCCCGAGCACAGTCCACATTCCACCAGGGAACGCACTTCCGCGTTCCCCGAGAGGATGAGCGAAGAATAGAGCAGAGGGCAGCGTCAAAGACTGTCATGAAAAAAGTAGGGCGCGAGGGAGAGGCAGAACAGAGGTCGGAAATAGTAGCACGTAGAGTAAAGAGGTGCCAGTCAGCCTCGGCAAACCACCACCTAGGGAAGGAGAGGGGAGGGTGAAGAGAAAAAAAAGTAACAAGGATAGGAAAATGATCACTGCCATGAAGGTCATCAAGGACCTGCCACCCGAAATCTAAGGAAAGGGATGACGAGCACAGAGAAAGATCGAGACAGGAAAGGGAGTGAGTTCAAGAGTCCAAATGAGTGGGTGCACCAGAATTAAGAAGGGACAGGAAAGAAAAGGATGAAAGGTTCAAGGAGGCGACCCCGGGTGATCGTCAGCACATCACCCCAAAGGGTATGATAACAATTGAAATCACCCAGCAGGAGCACAGGCTTCGGTAAGGAGTCTAGGTGGTGTTTAAGATCGGGAAGAGAAAGTGGGATACCTAGATGGGGGGGGGGGGGGGGAGGGAAGGGAGATAAATGGAACAAACCGTGCACCATCTACGCACAAAGACACGGGCAGGAGAACAGTGGAGAGCCGAGGAAAAAAAGTAAGGGGACAAGAGGAACATCAGAATGAATCGAGAGCAGAAGAATTATGGGCCCCTAGCAACTGCTGGGGTGGGGGGGGGAGAGAAAATAATAGCCACGAAAGCGACCAGGACGAGCACCAAGGACGAGTGTTTGTCTCCTGGAGACAAACACAAAGGGGCGAAAACTGTGAAATTAGAAGTTATAGGTCAAGGGAATTAACGTAATATCCAAGGATGTTCCATTGAAGAATAGACATCGGCAAAGAGAGAGGAGAGCAACAGAGCAAAGAAGAAACAAAGTTGAAAAAGGAACACAGCACGTTAGAGCAGCACAGGGTCAGCGAAGTCAGGGTTAGGGGGCATGGATAAACTGAGTAAGGGAGGAAGGGGAAAGAAGCGGGAGGACAGACCAGAAGTGGACGAGCAGGGTCTGAAGGAGGAGGGGAAGAAAGAGGGGAGCGCACCTCAGCAAAGGCAGAAACCAAGATGGAGCCGGGGGCTAAAGAAACCCCCACAGTAGGAACATGGGGCTCTACCACCGAAGCGGGAGGGGAAGGAACGATAGAATCAGAGATAAGGGGCGACGAAGAAAGCGAAGCCTTCTTACCTACCAGGGAGGAGGAAGGAGAGGAGCCAGGTTTCCGCTTCTAACTCAGAGACAGGCATCCCAGCAGCAATGTACTGGGCAACAGATTCCAGCATCTCGATAGGAGAAGAGTGAGAGCGAACAACCTGACCACCAGGAGAGCGATGGACATCGAACAGTCATGCGACGCGGAGAGCCAAGAGACGGAGGAGAATGACGGGAAAGAGGACCGGAGGGAGAGGAGAAAGAAGACACAGGAGACATGACAGACTAGGTAGAAAGAGGGGGAGCCCTAGACGGAGAACAAAGACAGGGACCCTCCGAGACAGAACGCAGGGAAACAGGGGAGGTAGTGGTGGGCGTGTCCGGGTCTAAGGCATGGAAATGGTTGTGAGACTGAAGAAGGTGGGAAGGATGAGGAGAGGAAGAGCGCACCATGCGAGCATAGGAGACGCCAGCGAAAGAGGGGAAACTATGAACTTGGCGCCGAGCCTCACGAAAAGAAACGGTCCCGGTGCTTCAAGTTGAGGACGGCCGCCTCAAGTTTGTAACATATACACGTGCGGGAGAAGGTAAGGCGAGCCTCACCGCAATTGAGGCAGCGGGCTTGGGGAGAAGTGCACTCCAACAGAGTGACCCTCGCCTCCACACATGGGACAGACACACACGGGACTAGAGCATTTGAGGGCACCATGCCCAAACCTCCAGCATTTGTTGCAGAGCCAAGGATATGGAATATACTCCTGAACAGAACATCTGGCACCAGCAAGAATGAAAGAGGGCGGAAGGGTCCTTCTATCAAAGGTAACCTTCACAACCCGAAGGGGCAGACGGCGATGACCACGAGGGGGACGAGTAAACATATCCACCAGGGTATGCCCAGAATGAAGAGTGGAATCCACCTCGAAGCCCAGAATGACCCTGGGCTTCGAGGATATGCTTGATATCCTCGTGGCAGTCTCATAGATCCCTAACACCAGTCGCAACATGGTGCGGGAGGAGAACAGTGCCAACACTGGCATTCAACCGAGCGTTCTTTGTGACCCGAACAGGGGTCTCTTCAAGGCAGGATAAGGCAGCCAAGCGGGTGGCTGCATCCTGAGGAGCAGCAGCAATGACACGGGTACCAAGACGGGTGGGGTTAAAGGTAACAGAGGCATCTACTGAATCTACAAGATGCCTATTAAGGGAAAAATCGTCAGGAGGAGCCGAATCCAAAAGATGGAGGTCAAAGTACTTAATCCACGTAGCAAGACCAAACAAAGCCTGGTACAAATGAGTATGGGAAGTGAGCATATGAGAGCGGCCGTGGCGGGGACGGCGATGAGAACCTTCAGAGAGAGGTCAAAAGGCGCAGTAGTCACAATAAGAGACGGAGCTGTGCAAGGGGACGAGGCAGTCACCACAGCAGGCTTTGGGCTCGACCCAACCACAGAGGAGGGAGGGGAGCAGGGAGGAAGAGTCCGGTCTGGGCCTAAACCGGGTCCTGTAGCAGGGGCTACAGATCCCGGCCTTCCAGGACAGTCCGACTCAGGGGCCTGGTCGCCCACCCCATAAGCCTGGGTAAGAGAAGTCGTGTCGTCATCCATATAGCAAACAAAATCAAAGATTGGGACCTGGAACCAAGGGATACCACCTACCAGGGCAGCCAGGGAGGCCGAGCGCGGGCCAGTGCAGGAAGGGTGCGTCGTCCCCAGCGGTGCTCCCCCTTTTCAATAGGGAAGTCCTTCTACATCGTTCATTCTCCCACACTGGTGCTAAGACCCCATCCCCCCTATCGCCCCAGCCTGGACACCCAACCATCCACTCGGGGCGGCCTCTCACAGGCTACCCCTCCAGCGGGTGGTCCGATGGCTCACAAAGCCCCTACATGGTGCCCATCAGCACGTACACCACCCAAAGACGGGGGCAGGAGAGGGGGGCAAAGTCAACCCACACCGGTCCCAGGGATGTGTACGTGAGCTCCTCACCACGGTAAGGAGGCACCACGGAGGGGATACCTGTGGTAAGGCTGGTCGACCTGATATGATTTTAATCTGACCCCATATCTTCAAGACTACTATGTTCATTTAGAGTTTAACACCACTCAAACCATCATGCCTCCTTTACCTCTCTAGAAACTCGTCTTGCTTTAGATATCACCGTTCTTAGAGTTCTACCGTCTGGGGTGAGGGTTCTCTTCAGATGTATTCTGAAGATGTTGACTGTGGTTTTGTTCTTTAACTTCATTACTATAGAACCAATAGTTGTTTCGTTTTGTGTTTCCTGGGATAATGATTGGAATAGCTTTGTTTGCGGCAGCTACAATGGCTTCCTGCAGATTGGTCTCGTGTATGTTCAAATCCTCAGATGGCGTGTATGTTGCATACTATTCTTCAAGGTCCTCCTGGAATATATATCAGTTGACTATTAAATTCCACCTAGGTTGTGCAGTGGTGCAGGAGGTCGTTCTATGTTTAGTGTTGTGACAGTAGCATAGTGGTCACTGGTGGTCACCGGGTCTACCTCCCACTTCGCCTGATGCTTGAGTGCGGTTGAGATTAATGTAAGATCATGGGACACGCCCCCCCCTCCCTTCTAATGCGAGTGGGTTCACCAGTGTTGAGAAGTGTAATCTCTGGTACCTTTCGCAGAGCTGCAGCTAAATGGCGCCCATCTGCATTGGCTGACCAAGTCGAATCCAACTCTTGACAATGAACATTAAAATCCCCAGCAATAAATTACATTTTCATGCGTGGCCAAGGCAAGCACTGCCTTGGGCAAACCAGTGTGCCGGGGGGCCCCCCTAGGCAAACCAGTGTGCCGGGGGGGCCCCCCTGGGCAAACCAGTGTGCCGGGGGGGCCCCCCTGGGCAAACCAGTGTGCCGAGGGGGGGCCCCCCTGGGCAAACCAGTGTGCCGAGGGGGGGGCCCCCTGGGCAAACCAGTGTGCCGAGGGGGGGGCCCCCTGGGCAAACCAGTGTGCCGGGGGGGGGCCCCCTGGGCAAACCAGTGTGCCGGGGGGGGGCCCCCTGGGCAAACCAGTGTGCCGGGGGGGCCCCCCTGGGCAAACCAGTGTGCCGAGGGGGGGGCCCCCTGGGCAAACCAGTGTGCCGAGGGGGGGCCCCCCTGGGCAAACCAGTGTGCCGAGGGGGGGCCCCCCTGGGCAAACCAGTGTGCCGAGGGGGGGCCCCCCTGGGCAAACCAGTGTGCCGAGGGGGGGCCCCCCTGGGCAAACCAGTGTGCCGAGGGGGGCCCCCCCTGGGCAAACCAGTGTGCCGAGGGGGGGCCCCCCTGGGCAAACCAGTGTGCCGAGGGGGGGCCCCCCTGGGCAAACCAGTGTGCCGAGGGGGGGCCCCCCTGGGCAACCCAGTGTGCCGAAGGGGGGCCCCCCAGGGCAACCCAGTGTGCCGAGGGGGGGCCCCCCTGGGCAACCCAGTGTGCCGAGGGGGGGCCCCCCTGGGCAAACCAGTGTGCCGGGCGGGGCCCCCCTGGGCAAACTAGTGCGCTGGGGGCTACCCCCCCCTGGGCAAACCAGTGCGCTGGGGGCCCTCCCCTGGGCAAACCAGTGTGCCGGGGGGCCCCCATGAGCAAACCAGAGTGCCGGGGACTCCCTGGGCAAACCAGTGTGCCGGGGGCCCCCCCTGGGCATACCAGTGTGCCGGGGGCCCCCCCTGGGCATACCAGTGTGCCGGGAGCTCCCCCTGGGCAAACCAGTGCGCTGGGGGCTCCCCCCCCCCCCCGAGCAAACCAGTGCGCTGGGGGCCCCTCCCCCCCCTTGAGCAAACCAGTGCGCTGGGGGCACCCCCTCCCCCTGGGCAAACCAGTGCGCTGGGGGCACCCCCTCCCCCTGGGCAAACCAGTGCGCTGGGGGCACCCCCTCCCCCTGGGCAAACAAGTGCGCTGGGGGCTCTTCCCCCCCCCCTGGGCAAACCAGTGTTCCTATGACAACCACTCGCAGGAATAACAAGTAAATGGCCGGTAATATTATACATTAATTTTATTGGCACCAACAAAACTGGTGTTAATTAAAACATTAAAAACCATGCTGTAGAACATCAACTAATCAACATGATGAATATATGAATACACACAAGGCTTTAAAAAACAATAGTTTTCAGTAGGCTACACATTAGACGACAGCATGAAATTACTACAAACTTATTATAACAAGCATTTGTGGCATTTCTTTTAGAGAATTACTTTATTATTGGCTTCAAGTCAATGGTTTTCAGGACGGGATTTTCCATGCACATGCCAAAGCCAGTTCTAATGCTGCTGCCCCATTGTGCTACGAAGTAGATTTTTTGTGTCTTGAAAAAGAACGTTCTACTGTACAGTTGGTCACTATCATGCACACGAACACAGTGCAATTTCAACATTCAGGAATACAGATTTCAAAATGTCCCAAATTATTTTTTTCTGTTCAGTGCAGGAAGAGTCAAAATTTTCATCAAGAGCCATGTAGTCCTCGAGATGCTCACCGTTATTTAAAAGTTTATCATAATTCAGGTCTGTGAAACAAACTTTTTCTTTAATGCATCAGAAGCAATGGTTTTCAATTTACTAAAGAAAAACAGATTTCAAATCTGAATAAGCTTCTGTACGTTTTGTCAATTCAAAGATTAGAGTGACCAGAATAGGGAGGAAATATTCCACCTCACATTTTCGGTTTTAATGAGAAGTGCCTCTTCCGCCGATCCATCATATCTATTAAGACGCACAATTCGTTTTCGTTCAAGTTTTTCAAACGTTCCACAGGCTCACAGCAATTAATGTATTGGACAGTAAATATTAGTTGATCTGTGTGCGAGATATCTGGAGTGGAATCTATTCTTAATCAATAGTACTTTGACTCATACTTCAAGAATTGTACAAAGAACCTGTTGTCCCAATAATTCAATAAATTCCTCATATCTCTAGATAAATATGGAAGATTCCCTTTTTGCAGGATTTCCATAAATTGAGATTTTCTTCCAAGAAATAGTTAAATTCACTCAGCTTCTCTAGTATAGCTACATTGTTGCCATGTTATGCTGACCCAATATGATTTTCTCCACGAAATGGCAAACCTCTCAAGGCAAGAAAGAGAATTTTAGGAACCACATGTGCCAACACTATGCCAATATTCCTGCTCTGAGCGATGTTGCTCAAGTAACAAATAATCTACATTTCCAGTTTCTTTATGCCTTATCAAATATGCTGCCAATACACACTATGTTCTCCATTTTCATGATCTACAATAACATTGTGGTTCAGTTACTGGAAGCACAGCAATGTGGCAAAGGGAAATTATTTCTTGGACAATAGACGACATTCATAGTAGTACAAACGACCTTAGGATTGTGATAGAGTAGCAATTCCAGTTTTACATGCTCGCCATTCCACAGTTCACGTTTGAACACATTGATAAATACCTTGCCTTCAGATGAACAAACCCACAAGGGCCGTGACGAGGATTCGAACCTGCGTCCAAGAGTAATAAAGTAAGGGCGGAGTAAGTAAGTTCAGTAGAACTTCGGTTTCAACTCTTGACCATGACGTAGCTCATTCTATTAAGGCAGCGTCTGGGAAGCTTTTGGACGCAGGTTCGAATCCTCGTCACAGCCCTTGTGGGCTTGTTCATTTGATGCATCACGTTGTGATTTCCGTGTGTAACCTTGCATGCATATTCTCTACTCTAGCTGTTTTACACTGCGAATTAGAAAGGTTGCTATCATAATTCTGACATAAGGGCCCACTACGAATCCAGTAATCTATTGCTAGTGTCTTTATGTTCCATAGCCCCGGATGTCTCTTGGATTGCTAACTCCTTTACTGTTACAGATATGGGTATTTCCTCTTGTAAAATGTCACCAGCAGCAGCAACAGGCAATGATGATATGGCTGCTAAAACTGGATGATTGATAAACAGGAATGGATGTAGATGTGGATGCTATATCTGAAGGAATGGTATGAGAGGCTGTCGTTGCACCTGTGTTGAGAGCCATGATGTTTATTTCGGAAGTTTTCCTATTTTCTTCTCTGCAGCTGATCCTCTTCAGTGCTCCACTCAGAACATTACGTTTAATTTCTGCGGAAAGGGTTATTCACTTAGAAATATATTTCTTAAATACTTAATCCAACACCAGGATGTAGTGTTGTATAAGTGTGCTTGCAACATGACCTTAATATTTAAACATCCTGCTTCCATAATGAACATGTCCTATGCTCGTGGGGCCCTCAGGCAAGTGCCCATCGGGCCCATGCGGTAAGACGGCTCTGCTCTTCAGATACATATTTACACAATAGAAAAATTCCATAAGAAAATTACCAAGCCAATACTATTGTATTTAATTACGCATGTATTAGAGAAAACCTGCTCTCAAAATATACTAACAATTATATACATTCACATACACGGCAGGTGAGCTCGGGTAGACATGATCACTACCTACAAAATTCTAAGAATCGACAGGGAATAAAGATAAATTTTTAACACTGGTGGTATGTGAACAAGGGGACACAGGTGGAAACCGAGTACCCAAATGAGTCACAAGGACGTCAGAAGGATCTTTTTCAGTGTCAGTAGTTAACAGATGGATTGTATCAGGCAGTGATGTGGAGGAGGCTGACTCCATACACAGTTTCATATGTAGATATGATAGAGCCCAGTAAGCTCGGGAATCTATACACCAGTTGATTGACAGTCGAGAGGCGGGACCAAAGAGCCAGAGCTCAACCTCCGCAAGCACAACTAGGCGAGTATAATGTTGAGGGTCCTCACAGCTCTCGTACCCTTGTTAATGCCCCCGTTAAGAATTGTCTATCTATTTCACACAAGGACAACAGGGACCCTAGCTAGTCCCCTGATGACTGCCAGAAACACTGTCCCCCGAGGGTGGAAGAGGTGAGGTGCAATGGGGCATGCATTCACCATGATCACCACACACTGGGTTATTATGCCTTTGGTTCTTGGTTGTTGGGGTACACACCTCATCACCCAGTGCAACATTATATTCGCTCACCGCAGCTCCCCCCAGCTACTTCCTGTGGTAGCCATCAAGCAAATTAGAGTAGGTTACCCCACAGTCCTACTCTGGATTAGGTTCCCCCTCAACAGCATCAACACTACTGCGAGCTTCTGGTTAACTATTGGCCTGAGTTTAGAACACACACAACCAGGCAGAAATGTCACGACTGTTTCTGATGAGTTTCGTCTTGAGCTGTAACTGTCAGGACGCTCGCTAACAGGTTCATCAAAATGGAGACCACAAGTAATGGAGGCACTGTCAGACTACTATCGTCACTAGGATCACCACCAGACAAACTGGCAATTATTGCTTTTGAGCTAGAGGGGTTAACTGATGAAGTCAAGGACGCAAAGGACGAGGCAGAACTACAAAACCACCTTAGAAGAGAAATGCCATCTGCCGAAAGGATAGAATTAAAGCGCAAACTGTAACGCGCTAAGCACAAATTATTGCTCAAAACCAGAGCAGCTAACAAATATGCCTTAGAACATGTTCCGTCTAGTGCAGATTCAAAATAATATATTTTCAATATGATTCATTGAGGAAGTTAAATCAATTTTGTTAAAAATTGGTTAAAGAATGATTACATATGTAATAAATAATAATTAAATGGTAATACATTAAAAAGAACACTGATCACAAGGTAACTTAGCCTGCATCTCCTCCTCCCTCTCATGTGTGGTTTTTAAAACATTGCTGCAGTGTTGGACATTCTTGAATTATTCTAATACTCAGGGGTGGCGCGAGCTCACCAACTCATAGCTGCTATGGCAAAGCATAATAGAGGCGAGTACGGAAACAAAATAACTAACATTTACCGAGAATAATAAATACAACACTGGTAGTACTAGCCTCATTTACCAAGTATTTATTAGCCGCTCTCGGCCATGGTTCTCAGTTTTCACATTACAGAGATACTGGTAGTGACAAATAGTAGTAATCCCCAATAATTACGAGATGTTGATCCAAAATTTCATTTAATTTAAATTCTCTTGGTCAAAATTCAGCAGATGACCTCTAACCGCCACTAGGCTACAGCTCAAGTTTGATTATTATACCACATCAGTAATCAGCACACCTTAATACATGTAAATCAAAGCATATCCTGACAGTATTAGATTATAAAACCTGTTCTCTAAGGAGCTCCTTATCATAAGGGGATATTACGGGAGGGGGGGGGGTATTAACAGTTAACTTTTTTTTTTTTTTTTTTTTTTTTTTTTACATGCAAGCATGCGTATAACGTACAAGAAAAACAGAACAAATATAACAGAACAAAAGTACAAAGCACACATATGTACAAGGACAAAGGAACAAATCAATAGAAGACCAGCCAGAAGGGCTGACCACAAAAAAATGCATATACAAACAATACACAATTAGTAACACAGTGTAATACAAACATAAGGGAAAACCCCAGGACAAAATGCACACAAAACAAGCCTGCTAACACCTCAAATACATACAGAGAGGCGAGAAACATACAAGAATAAGGACAATAACAATAAAGAAAACAGATCCGCCATAACAAACGGAAGGCAAAACAGAAAGAGCACACGCCAACAGCCTGAAGGGCACACAATATGACAAACAAGTGCACACGTCATCCATAACCGAACACACAAACGCACAGGAACCGCACACCCCCCCACTAGCCATACAAAAAACCCACAAAACAAACCGGAGCACGCAGGAACCGGGAAACAATACCCACCCCACCCACTCACATACACACCCCACAACTAGGCAACACAAAATACATAGAAATCACTTGCGAGGAACCTCGTGAGAAATGTACTTCTCCGGGAACTGCTCACGAGGATATTTCGACTTGTAAGCTTCCCAGACGAGATCTTCAAGGTCGGTAGGGTTTTTGATCCCCCGCGCTCGAGCGGGTATCATAAACTCGGGAACATCTATATCTGGCGGCATCGGCCAAAGCCTAAGGTCACTGACGCAAGTCGCATAACGAGGCTGGTGAGCGCCAACCACGCCCTTCGAGGAAGCAGATGACACCGGAGAAGCGGACGAGGGACGCCGAGCCTGCCACGCCTTCGCCATCGGAGCAGGTGTCGGACGCTGAGACGATAGCACCTCCACGGATACCGCAGGAGACACGGAAGGGACTGCAGGAAACGGAAGAGGCGGCAAGACCGCTGCCGAGGAAACGGGTAACGAGGAAGGGGCCACAGAACATCCAGAGCGTGCATCCTTTCTCAACATCACCACCAGGCCACCCCGCTCACCACCAACTACAGCAGGGGGAACCACCGCCCACGAAGAACCGGAGCCATCCGACGCAGGACCCTTGGACACCGGACCAGAGGTTGAGGCCGAAACGCCGGCACCGGCATCCTCAGGCAAGTGTACCTCCGCCACCACCGTAGTGTGCACCACATCCGGAGCCACGCCACCGTCAACGGAAGGACGACACTCGTCGAATTCGCCAACATCAGCCCACACAGAAGAACGCCGGGAACGCTTAGGCTCGGGCCGCACATCATCAGACCCGGAGGCAGACTCAGCGACCCGCGCAGCACCAACCGAGCGAACCGACGCACGCCGCAGCACGGCAGCCTCCTCAACCACACGGGGCACCAGGCCAGGCACAGGAGGGAATTCCGGATCCACCTCAGCTCCCAGCACAGCCGGAACAGACGGCGAGGGCGCAGGGACCGGGACAGACACAGCAGAGGAAGAACTGGAAGACGAGAGGTCCGAGCAAACGGCAGGCGGAAGAGGCTCAGGGACACCAGCTGGAGCACTAGGCGAGGACACAACCTCCGGAGGAGATGCGGCAACAACAGGGGGCGCAACAGGCGAAGCAACAGCTGCTACAGAGGGCACCTCCTCAGCCGAAGAGACGTCCATACCCACCGAATCATCCCCCACAGGAAGGGGCGGAAAATCCTCCTCACTGAAGAGATTCACTGGTGCAACAGGAGGCGCAGAACAGTCAGCAGCCTGATGGCCCAAAAGACCACAACGATAACACGTTCGCGGCTGACGGGCGTAAAACACCCGAACGTTGAACCCCATAAGGCGCACAGAGGACGGAATATCCGCCCGGAGTCTCATGCCCAGGGTGCGAATGTTAGACCTCACACCCTTAAGAGGACTAGAAGACACCACGTTCACTCTCACACTAACAACTGCGCCAAACCGCCCGAAATACCGCCGTAGCAGAGCCTCTGGAAACTCCAAGGGAGCCCCATGCACACTGATGTAAGTAAGTGCACCACTTCTATCCGAGAGGGTGACAGTGCCCGCACCATCCGGCAGGGGCAGTGTCCGCCCCTCGTATCGCCGTAGAAAATCGCGATACGCCGCCTCCTCTGCAAACTTCACAATGGCCCTACGGGCCGTTACCAACTCTACCCCATAAATCGCAAACACAGGGACAGAGAGCAGTTCACAAGCCAGGGCAATCTCCGGGTAACCAGCCCGCACAGAGAACTCTAGTCCCACAGACTGAGCCCGGACGACTGGGGGTAGAGGGACCCCCATCGTAACGCCACGTCAGCACAGGCGAGCAGACACACCCGCCCCCAACCGGCCGAAACGGGCAAACAACACCAAACTGCTGGAGCGCCGATTCAACACGTCTGCCCCGCACCGAAGCTAGGGCCAGACCACCACAGTTAACTAGTATCACTGAGGCGAAGAGCTGCTCCGGGCCCAAGTCTCGCCACTGCTTCAGATGCTGTCTCCAATGACGTCACTCCCTCACCAGTTGTCCTCCGATGTTGGGTGCACCCTTCAATCTACTCCACTTTCTAATAGCCTCGGTGGGTATTCACTGGCTTCATATTGCAGCTTCCTCACAGTCGAGCCCACCACTACTGGGCTTCCTCGTAAGTGTCAAGTCGCGTTCCCGGGGGCCCTTCCGGAACCCACTCGGGCTAAGCTGTTGTAAAAGCTCTTCGCTCTACTAGCCTACTCGCCATCCCCGTGTAGCTGTTGGGAAGTTGCTTCACACACTAACAAGCTACACTAGCGCAGAGAACCACACAACCACTGTCACTACTTGTTGGCCAATATTTAACACTAACCATCTCTGCTGATCAATAGTTTCTCGACTCGACAGCGTACTCCTCATTAATCACTGCCTTGCCGCATCAGTGTAATGTTTCCTGTCACTGCAATTTTTTGACTGAAAATTGCTGTGACAGGAAACATTACACTGATGGAATTTTACATTACAATTTTTCAGTGAAAATTGTCACTGGTTTCTTCCACACCGGCACTTCGTGTGCACTGGCCACTGACCGACTCCCTCACTTCTTCGGGACTGCGTTGAGGACCTGGAGGGTGACTAAAGTGCCCACAGTTACTCCTGAGGTTGTGGCTGATGTCCTTGGTCACTTCATTAAGCTGTGGAGCGACCCCTGACTAGGCCCTCCTGCACAGCCTCTTCCATCCCATATACCTCTTCAAAATGTCATCAGCCGCCCCTCACGTAAAGCAGAGGTCTATTGCTGTCTCTTTAAAGCTACACTTTACAGTACAAAAGGTAATCTAGCATAAATCTTTGAGCACTCACGTGTACGTCGTTCCTAATTCAAGTCTAAGATAACAGTTACATCGTCAGGACCTATGAGCTGTCTCGTAACTCGGCTCGCCCAAAACAATCGGAAGGTACAGCCCTGCACCTTTCCTGTTGATTAGAGGAAGGTGCAGGGCTGTAGCCAATCACGTCTCTCGTTGCATCCCGGGTATGCCAGTGTCACCGCCCTAGGTGGGAACCAACTCCCCTACAACTGTCACAGAAGCCAAATTTGGAGTACTAGGCTAAAACCTTCCCTTGCGAATTCCTCAAAGCTGACGTTATAAACAAAATCGTGCGACTTGCACTTTCCCACAAACTTAAACATTCTCTGGGCCACCTAGCACATTTGTAGGGTGGATATCAATGACTGTGGGGAAGGCCTGAATTAGACAAATCAAAATATTCAACATGGTGCAATTTCAGAAGCTGTTTCATGTACCATTTCACCTCTGGCCTGAGTGTGCTGCCAAAGACCATGTTATCATAACCATATCTTTACATTTAAGTCATTGAAGGCTGGTGCAATCCCCGTTTTTCTATTACTCCCTTTCATCTAAGTAAGTGGCTCGTAGTTATAAAATTCTTGAACCATCCCTTCTATTCTGATGTTGCAGTTGCTGTGTTGTGGTCACTGTACGTCTTTGGCATTCCCCTCTCAATTATTTGCTTAATCTGTGCTAAACTAGTATGTAAATGTCTAGATTTTTCTTTGTTACAAGTTTGCTTAAGTATCCTACAATCTTAACTGTCGAGTGTTCACATTAATGCTATGACATTTGTAGTCAGATGGATGTTGCAATGTCTGTTCAACAAGAGCAGGTTCCAAAGCCTTTTGAATGGCTAGCATTTTTGTAAGGTAGAACACCTGTTTGAGTCTCTCCAACTAGCTACAGAATTTACTGCCTTAACTGCAGCTCCGGATTCTTGTCCCTGCTGGTCTACTGATCCGTCAGTGAAGTGTAGTAGTCAGGTAAGTTTGCTTCGTATTCATCTGTGCAATGAAACTACAGATCGGGATTAGGCCGATTCTTTTTTTCTTAAAGAGCAATGATCTTAAAGTCTGCTGGCAGATGGATTACCAAGGAGCCTACATGAAGAAGTCTGCATGTATTTCGTCGACAACTCACTCAGCGATTGTATTTGTGACCTCTTATGTATGATGTGTTTATTGCACAATGGGTCCACGTGCTGGAGTCTGAAGCTCTTCGGTTCCGAGTTGGTGCTCCAGTGATTATAATTTCAAGTGAACCGATTCTTTGTCTAATCATTATCTTGGTCAATGCATCAAGGCCATTTACCGTTATTTCAACCGATGTTAGTTTAAATTCTAGTCTTAGTGTTAATATTTTCGTTCATCTAGGCGCTCCTGTTATGTCTCACATTACATCGTTTTGAACCTCAACCTGTGCCCATTGGCCCAACTCGTCCTCGACTAAAGTCCATTACATCCAGCGGTCGACCCCATAGATGCACTCCAAAATTTTAACATGCTGTTCATTCAAAACGGAAATTCTCAAAGATAAATTAATATAATAGCAAATTGTGCATATATAGGCATAGGTTAGGTTAGGTGTTTAGGTTCTGTTGATTATTTGTATATGTAGTACGTGGGTGAAGCATTTACAGCGTTGTGGTTCGAACAAAATTCGTCAATGAAGCACTTGTTCCGGAAGTGTTCGAATGAAATCGGTTGCGATTCTTGTGTATTCCGTTTTTCATTTATAAACTGGGGGGTTTGGCAGGTGCATGCAATCACTTTTGGGTCTGTTTGGAGGATCGGCTGATTGGCCAGGAGGAAGAATGGTTAAGGAAAATGCTGCATAATCAACTAGGGAACGAACGACGCGTTTGTAAAACATTAATACTGTCCAGCTCCTAGACTGTGCCATGTGATTGCTCTTATTGTGGTGATAATGCTCAGTCGCCATGTACCATGTGATAATTGCTCAGTCGCAATTATGCCTTCTGATATTGAATTTACTGGCTGAATGTCATTTTATAATTAATCCCCCGAAGATACCAGAGTTGTGTAACCCACAGAAGGTTAATGTCGGGAATGCGTAGGTGCCTGTCTGGAGTGTTGTCACCTTGTTTCATTGCCTTAGGTTTCTGTGCAGATATGTTTAGCCCTAAAATGCTGCATTCGGCCGTTACTTTATCTAGTGCTACTTGTGCTTTATTCGAGAGTGAAGGACCTTTGGCGACCAATGCTGTATCAGCATAGCTTTCTAATTTAACTCCTGCAAATGCCATGGTAACTTTTTATCATTATTAACATATTTAGGTACATCTGAATTTGTGCAGCTATCCTAGACAATATGAAGGAAGAGTACAGTGTGTCAAAAATTAGCTACGTGATGGTTAAATCTCCATCACACAGGATGGTTAGTCATTTGGGGCCACATGTGCAGTAGCCTGCACTGGCAAATTTTGGGTGCATTATTAGGATATCCTCAAGAACACGAGTGTGAATAAAGTTATTGCAAATCTCCAGGTACCTCATGCCAAAGGATCTGAATGGTCTGATAACTGGGCATTCGATGATGTGTGCAAGATCATTCCCCCAGTTCCTACTCACAGTTTGCATCTGGAATGCTCAGGATTGGGAGATCTGTCACCTGTAGCCACCTGCCACAGGTAACCAACCCAACCTGATCCTGGCAACCACTGTGTCGCACAGTCTGGTGGACGTTTAGTACTGCCCATAAGCATAGGTTTCAGTTTCAGATCTGAACAAATAACTTTTTATACTGGTGCTTTCAGGTTGTTGGGAGTCTAATTTCTCTCCTATCAGACCCGAGTGTTTGGAACAATATAGTTTTGACAGCAGAGATGGGGATACCCAGGTCTAATTTAGCTTCATCTTTGTTACACGCTATTTTGGCTGCTATGTCATTATGATGGCTTATATTTATGTGTGCATTATGATGGCTTATATTTGTGTGGTGGTATCCATGCAAAGTAGATTCGAAACCCTTTACTCTGTGCAGCGATTAGGTCATTTAAAAGTGGTAGTATGAGGCTCTTGCCGTCGACCTTCTAGAAGTTTTTGATTGCTGGAAGACCAGACTTTGAATCACTAAATATTTTTCTTCCTCCTATGTTTTTTAATGTACTGGTAGCTAGTTCAAGTGCTGCTAGTTCTACTTGTGTGGAGTACAGCCAGTTGTTTAACCGACACCGACAGTCTGTGTGCATGTGTTATTTCTATAAAACATTTATGCTGCGGCAATCCGTCCAGTAGAAGATTGGACAGTACCGTCGGGGTAGACAGTGCTCGTGAGATCTTAAGTTTATGAAGGAGGCAATTGTTTCAAGTGTAACTTTTTTGAGAAGAGCAAGTTTCGCATTACCCTTCTTGGTGACTGGTGTGTATGACACCAGAATGGTGAGGTACAGATGAAGAGGAGTATCGGAGACAAGTAGATTGAATGTAAAAGGAATGTCGAGTTTGATGAGATTGTAGGCATTTATGCTCAGCCATTAATCACAAAAGGCGTGAGTCTGTAAGTTGGCACCAGTCATTAGGGTGTTAACACTGAATAATGTCAGAGTAATGCAGGAGATGCAGGGTTTCTCATGACTAAGGCGAAAGTTAGGATGGCAAAAGGACCATGGCAGAGGAGGACTCCTCGAAGAGTTCCACTCTCATACAAGTGTTGCCTCGCACTTTGCCTTACAGCTTTACTAAAGCATGTGCGCCTGTGCCTAAGAGTCAATGTCTACAAAATAATTATAATTATTATATAATCAATGCAGTCCGATTCGCAATGTCTACTAGCGAAGGGGAGAATATGGAAGTCGATTCCATAGATAAGTTCTACTAAGACAGGTAATACCAACAGAAATTGATTCTGCATTGATTATTTATGCCGGTTTCTGGTGTCTGAATGCATCTCTGTCATCCAGTATTTCGTTGTTGCTACATATCAAACTGCAATGATTGTTCATGTCTGTCTCTCTTGAATTACAAGATATCATTGATTCTGAGTGGCTACTGCTTCCTGCAGCTGCTTTAGTGGATCGTTATGGTCTGATGCCTTTACTACCAGACTCTTATTGGTAGTCTGTCCATGTCATGTTTGTCCTCTTGTGCTCCGTCTTTTCTCATACTGTTGCTTATGTAACTGTAGTCTAATGCACGATCGTGTCTTATTACACGTGATTTATCGAGTCTTGTTGGTAGAGTCTGCGTTATCTGTAAGCACTTAATAATGGTCTTTAGCCATGATCTTCACAATGTTTCTCAGCTGGACCTCTAAAACTGTAAGTCTTGTGTTGACTCAAAGTAATTGTATTTTGACCAATCCACACTAGAAAATGAAGGGACGAAGACGTTTCGGTCCGTTTTGGATCATTCTCAAGTCGATTGTCTTAATCGACTTGAGAATGATCCAGAATAGACCGAAGTGTCGTCGTCCCTTCATTATGTAGTGTGTGGATTGGTCAAAATACTTCATTCCCGTTATTGTGAATCATCGGATGCTAATTGTATTTTGTTACCATGTATTTCTGCAGTGTTTTTGTTTATTATTCTATTTGGAGTTGAGTTGGGGAAATTGTGTTCCGAGTACACGTTATTGTCGTGGCTGTGCACGAGTGTTCCAGACGTTGGTGTTTGAGTATGTAGTGCTGGTCTGATTATCCTGACCTCGGCTGTCTGTACCTTTTCTTTCCGTGTGGCTCAGGTTGTTCTCCATGCACGATGTTTGCCGCCATAACTTGGACATTTGGCTGCTGTGGTCTGGGTTGCCTTGTGCTTTGCTATAATGTCTTTGCTTGGATGCCTCAGGCTGTACACTCCGCATCTCTCCTCCTCGGTGCAGCGTGTTTGATGGAGGCCGTATTTCTGACATCTGAAGCCGCGCAGGGGTTCCGAGACGTATGGTCTCTGTACATTCTCCAACTTCCATGACTGAATGTTTCTGGCACATATCCCATGACGGTCACAAGAACCTGACGTGTAGCTGCTTTTGTATATTTTTGTTAGCCATCATTCTGCATTCAAGATTTGCTTGTGTTTTAGTATTGGATCTAGTGTTACGTCGACTGGGTATCCCAACAGCAACACTCGTGCGCATCTTTCTGAAGGGTCCAGCTTGAGCAAGCACACAGATTTTCCTTGCAGGAATATTACCATTTCTAGATAAATTGCAGTCTTTTGGTCTGGTTGTGTCATTATAATTTATCCTTTTAGCTTGACTGAGATGGGAATTTTGAGCTCTGGGTGCCTCTTCCATTGCCGTTACTACTCCATATGTTATAGGAAAGTTGGCTGTGCATTATCTTGAATTTGGGAATGGTGTATGACTGGTGTTATCCTCTCTAGGTTCATTATATCTGGTGTCTTGCTGGTAGAAATACTTTGTGTAGCCTTGATAGCAGTTTCCTTCTCTACTTGCTGTTCCTCGGTGCACTGTCCCTCGTTGTCAGGAAAAGGCTTCAATTTCCCCTTTCTCCTGAACTTCTCCATGTCGTTTCCCTATAGTGAGGGCAGATTCACTGCCCTCCCTAATCTCCAAGTCACTCGTAGGTCAGGAGAAATTTATTTCACTCCAACGGAGGTCTAAAGTGATTTTAACATTGTAATCAGGGATACCTAACACCTAATTGAGCTGTTTGGTCTACCTTTCACAGGCAAGCTCAGTGCACCCTGTAAAATGCCCCTTTGTGGCACTACCCACAGGGTATCGCCTCGCCCTTCAGGGTATGACTAAGTGACCTGGTCAGTGGTAATGCCCTCACACAATAACAGGTCATGGGAGCTGAGCTACCAGACCACTGTGGTAACTGTGGGTCTCCTGCATAAGGTGCAAACAGCAAATAGTCAACAACTGTATTAATAAAAGAATTGCAGACGAAATCTTCAACGTTCGTTCCAAACAAGATATGATCAGAGTTTGGGTACTAATTGGTTGTTCCTCACAAAACAGCGAGGATTTGATCTCATAACTGCTCAAAGTCTGAAGTTTTCCTTAGAACAAACCCGTGTGTGTCCTCTGCTGTACCAGTGGCGAGTCTCACGGCTTGTGATAGGCTCATCCTAGTAATGTAGGTCATTATGAGCTTTAGCCACAGCCTATAGTTCTTAGTTACCTCTATCTCTCGCCTGATGCTTCACTACTCGTAATTTGTATTATAGCTGCACTCAATTCTTAATGGATAGACCAAGTTATGGTATACTTTTATTAGCGTCTTGGCCTTGACACATACCAAACATCCATGATCCCTCCCAATTATTAAAGATTCTAGAACATCACGCACTTCCGGCGGCACGCACTCCGGGCCCCCACGCACTCCCGGCGGCCCGACACACATGCAGTCAACATGTTACATCAACAGCTGTGCAAGTTCACTTCCTCGTATCACTGGAGATTGCTGCGAACCCAAAATGTTTCGTCTGAGAACATTTAATACAAGAACATTAAGTCCAACAGATGCTATGTAGTGATTGTCTACAAGAAGACCTCATCCAGCAGACGATCCCGTCGTCATAACCTCGGAGAGCTCAAGAGGTTCCTGCTCATGCTAACACCGCCAGGTGATGAACATTCCTTGACATGAGCGCTATGTGATGAGCATTCCTTCACATGAGCGCTATGTGATGAGCAACTGCAGCCATCGTGTTGGGTTTGAGTGTTGTGAGTGGTGAGCCGGACTACGGTGCTCGGTGCTCACATGGCCACGTGTGCTCTTCGCCCCACAACCAACAACAATGCTCAAATAATGGAGAGAAAAAGGCCTCCAGAGACAACCTATTCTCCCTTGCCAAGCTCTCCAGTAATTCACTAAAAATGCCTAAATGACCACAGAAGAAAAATTATCGACAGTGTGCTCACTTCAACCCAATTCCCGGACTGGAATTGGAATTACAATGGACCGGAGTCCATACTTTCCCCAAGTACTTATCTGGAGACAGTACCAAGAAGGTGGAATTTGCTGACATTGTGTGTGGCTATGGAGGAGTGTTGGTTGTCCTTGCCCAGATTTTTCCTGACACGCTTATGTTAGGCATGGAAATACGGGTGAAGGTGCCAGACTTTGTTGACCGCATTCATGGCTTGAGAGATGATAATAAGGATGTGCCCGGGGGATATCAAAATGTAGCTTGTATTCGTACTAATGCAATGAAGTACCTTCCAAATTTCTTTCAGAAAGGCCATTTAAGCAAAATGTTCCTGTTTCGTCATGCACACTTCAAAAGAGCCAAGCACAAATGGAGAATTATCAATGCATCACTCCTGGCAGAATATGGTTACGTTCTGCGTGAACGGGGGCCTTGTGTACACTGACGGATGTGAAGGACCTTCATGAGTGGATGGTTCATCCTTTTACAGAACATCCTTTATTTATTCGTGTGGATGAGAATAATTTGGCTAATGATCCAGTGGCACAGTGCCTATTTGAGAGCACCGAGGAGGGTCAGAAGGTATCCCGCAATAGTGGAGACAAGTTCCTGGCTGTTTTGTCGCAGCATGTCAGGTCCAGGACAACTTAGCATTTTGGAAGTGTGTGTACAGTAACAAACTGTATCAGACGACAGGCGAGTGGGCGCCTGACAGCTGAGTGGACAGCGCTTCGGATTCGTAGTCCTGAGGTTCCGGGTTCGATCCCCGGGGGCGGCGGAGACATAAGGGCAAAAAGTTGTTCACTCTGATGTCCCCTGTTACCTAGCAGTAAATAGGTACCTGGGAGGTAGACAGCTGCTGTGTGCCGCTTCCTGGGGGGGGTGTAACAAAAGGGAGGCCTGGTCGAGGACCGGGCCGCGGGGACGCTAAGCCCAAAAATCATATCAAGATAACCTCAAGAGAAGAGTAGTGAGGGCAGCCAAGTAACATTCTTACACATGTCCTCCACTGTGTACACCACCAACAATCTCTAGCAGCTTCGCGCCCCAGTACAACAGGTACACATGTCCACCACTGTGTACACCACCAACAATCTCTAGCAGCTTCACGCCCCAGTACTACAGGTACACATGCCCCCCACTGTGTACACCACCAACAATCTCCAGCAGCTTCGCGCCTCAGTACTACAGGTACCATGTCCACCACTGTGTACACCACCAACAATCTCTAGCAGCTTCGCGCCTCAGTACTACAGGTACACATGTCCACCACTGTGTACACCACCAACAATCTCTAGCAGCTTCACGCCCCAGTACTACAGGTACCATGTCCACCACTGTGTACACCACCAACAATCTCTAGCAGCTTCACGCCCCAGTACTACAGGTACACATGCCCCCAACTGTGTACACCACCAACAATTTCTAGCAGCTTCACGCCTCAGTACTACAGGTACACATGTCCCCAACTGTGTACACCACCAACAATCTCTAGCAGCTTCACGCCTCAGTACTACAGGTACAAACGTTACCATCATCCTCCTGGTGGTTCCTGAACCTAAGGCAGCTGTAAGTGCTTGACCGCAGTGGTCACCCATCTGTGGTCACAGCCACCATCTTGTGTAATTAAGGTCACCTGGGTGTGGTCACAGCCGCCATCTTGTGTAAATAAGGTCACCTGGGTGTGGTCACAGCCGCCATCTTGTGTAAATAAGGTCACCTGGGTGTGGTCACAGTCACCATCTTGTGTAAACAAGGTCACCTGGGTGTGGTCACAGCCACCGTCTTGTGTAAATAAGGTCACCTGGGTGTGGTCACAGCCACCATCTTGTGTAAATAAGGTCACCTGGGTGTGGTCACAGCCACCATCTTGTGTAAATAAGGTCACCTGGGTGTGGTCACAGCCGCCATCTTGTGTAAATAAGGTCACCTGGGTGTGGTCACAGCCGCCATCTTGTGTAAATAAGGTCACCTGGGTGTGGTCACAGTCACCATCTTGTGTAAACAAGGTCACCTGGGTGTGGTCACAGCCACCGTCTTGTGTAAATAAGGTCACCTGGGTGTGGTCACAGCCACCATCTTGTGTAAATAAGGTCACCTGGGTGTGGTCACAGCCACCATCTTGTGTAAATAAGGTCACCTGGGTGTGGTCACAGCCGCCATCTTGTGTAAATAAGGTCACCTGGGTGTGGTCACAGCCGCCATCTTGTGTAAATAAGGTCACCTGGGTGTGGTCACAGCCACCATCTTGTGTAAATAAGGACACCTGGGTGTGGTCACAGCCACCATCTTGTGTAAATAAGGTCACCTGGGTGTGGTCACAGCCACCGTCTTGTGTAAACAAGGTCACCTGGGTGTGGTCACAGCCACCGTCTTGTGTAAACAAGGTCACCTGGGTGTGATCACAGCCACCGTCTTGTGTAAATAAGGTCACCTGGATGTGGATTTGATTTTCACGAACTTACTATTTGTGTGTTGAATTGTCTTCCACTGACGTGTCCATGTCCACAGTCATTAGCCTGTCAGTGCCAGAACAGGTGAAGGCCGAGTCTTGGAGACGAAGATTACCTGACCATCCCTGGCGTGTCCAGCACTGGGCGAGGTGTCCTCAGGTGAGTGGGTAAGTATAGCGGAAATATCTTATTTAACAACTCACTTTTCAACACTTTGTAGAGATTATTTAATGTATCAACTATGCATAACAAAGAACAATTATCTTGATTGGAACGTTTCTAAATCTTTGAAATTTGGGGAGAGAGAAGCCATATTGGTGAGGCAGGTCAAAGGGTTAAGGAAAGATTTCCCTCGAGAGGGTTGAGTACCCATCCAGTTGTATTGTTATGTGCCTCTCATATACAGATCAATCGCAGCATAATGCATTATGCTTAATACACTGGATGACGAACACGTCACAGTTATGTTAGGTTGATTAACGATCCAACCCAACCTTGCAGGTTAGGTTGGGTTGGTTCGTTAATGCAAGATTCTCAACTAATTAAAAAAAAAAAAAATTGGGACTAGCACTATAGGTCACTGGTAGATGGAGGAGCTGGTAGGCGGTGGACAACGGTGTGACCCGTTAGATGAATGGTGGATTAACAGGACGATGGTTCACTGGTAGATGAATGGTGGATTAACAGGGCGATGGTTCACTGGTAGACGAATGGTGGATTAACAAGATGGTGGTTAACTGGTAGATGAATGGAGCTTTAACAGGGGGCACCGAGGGATGATGGGGTTTACATCACACAATTCGCTCTTGTACACAATAAGACTATTTAGGTTAGGTCAGGACAGTTAGTGATGCATCGACATTATTTACACGTTAAATGTGTAGTGGGAGGAGGCGGGGAGGGGGGGGGGGGGAAACAGTCGGGACGGCCAGCCGACGAACGGAAGGGCAGACAGTCGGGACTGCCAGCCGACGAACGGAAGGGCAGACAGTCACGACTGGGTGTTACTCTTGTACGGGAAGTAATCATTGCTAACAGGTATTGTATCTCACACCCCCTAAACCTTCCTTCATGCTGACACTAACCTGGTAATGCTTATCTCCTCACTCTAAACCTTAATGGCTTCACACAATCTACTTTAAATGTTCCTTGAAGCGACCTTGAAAAATGTTTTTTTTCCTCTGTGAATCCTTATTTGCTTAATTGCTGCAAAGGGGCCTGACGGCTGAGTGGACAGCTTTCGTTATTCCTAGTCCTAATGTTCCGAATTCAATCCCCGGCGGAGGCGGAAACAACTGGGTAGTGTCTTTCACCCTGATGACCCTGTTCACCTAGCAATAAATAGGTACCTAACAGACAGCTGCTAAGGGGTGCTTCATGGGTGTGTGTAACAAAAAGGGGGCTTGGTCGAGAACCGGGCCGCAGGGACACTAAACCCCGAAATCATCTCAAGATGACCAAGATAACCTCATTGAAACCGACTTAACCAATTTGAAACTCTTCCCTAAACTTTTCTCCTCCCGAAATTAAAGTCTAATGTTTGCTGTATCTCTCACGCTAATTCTTTGTTACAGTATATGAAATGATCAACTGTATGAATCTATTAAAAACATTTGGAATTCTCTTCGAATTTCCTCCCTTCCCCTCATTCCCAGGCATGTTGCAATGATAGTTACAGTTGAAAAACCATACTTACACTACCTAATGCGACGAAATATTTTAAAACACTATAAAACATTGATAAAACAAACATTTTGGTTTTGAAAGTTTTTTTACTTCGTTCGTCACTTATGCCCTTCTTACCCTACTATTTTATCTTGTTGTGTACCACTATAAATGTGTTTTAGTAATATTCACATACAACGAGACAGGATAGTTGAGGGCGCCAGGCTGTCTGATCTTAGTAATTAAGGGATCTCACCCTTTAGAAGTAATGACTACAGGTTGACCTTGCCTTTTGCTAAGCCGATAATTGCAGACGGCTGGCTGGGGTGTCCCCTTCAGACAAGCAGCTACCTATTGTTTTAGGGAGAGAGCCTGAGGCTATCTTACCGGGTAGGCAGGGCTTAGCTCCAGGATCCCCCCCAAATACCCATGGAAGTGTACTTTTGAGAGGAGACAATTGAATGTTGAGCAGAACAGTAGTGGAGATCGCTGGTCGTGAGTCCCACAGCCAGGCCAGGCTTCCACAGGCCGGGTGGGGAACTCAACTGTAACCATCCCACCCCCTCGCCTCTCTATCAAACTTTGGCTCAGTCTTGGGTGAGTGAGCTTGTGAGGTGACGTATAGTGTGTTTTCCAACTTAGGTGTTGTGTGATTTTCAGGGGCAATCAGCCGTAGAACTGTCAATTTCCTGTATGGTGATTTACATTTGTGTATTCATGTTGATACTGAACATGTTATGATATAGTTTAATTGTATTACCCATTTAAGTGAAGACCTAATAGTAAACATAAATCATTAATTTGTTGCTGTAAATTGGCTTTAATTCCGATCCCGGGATCTTGGGTTTCCTATGATAGGTTGCAGGTTGGAAGGGGAGGAGGAAGAGTTCTTGGATGCTTATGGACTTGAAGGCGTGATTATATACGAGTACAAACTTACAGTTGATACATAAACATCTCTGATATTGTGTTGTACAAACAAGTTCTATTCCTTGTATTACATAGGTTTACTAGAATGGATGGTGGCGGTGAAAAGTATTAGTCTCTCTAGTTTACTGGTAGCTGATCAGGTACAATGCCTTGTTTTTGTGGTACCTTGGTGATCAATCATCGAGGTTACTGGGTGTTGAACTGGAGCGTGTAGTATGAACTCTTGGGAACTCTTGAATAGTTAATATAATGACTGGACTAATGGACAGAACAGCTATTAGTTTCCCTTTCTCGTTACAGTAACATCTTGCATCTAACCAAAAACATTTGGTTTCCTATAATTTCACCTTTTTAATGTTGCATGCATCATCATTGCAGCACGACTTAACCACGTTTTAAATCTTCGGTATTGCTTTGCAAATTTGGAACCCAGGACGGGAGGCATCCTTTACATCCTCAATAACCCCTACAATGGTCCTCTGCTGTTATTATTTAATTTTAGTCCGGGGCATAGTATCTTACCTGACAGTTGGACACTGGCTCATAATACCCAAGCCAAATTAACAACAATTCAGGCCCACATCAGAAAATTAATGAGAGTCGAGAGTTAGAGTCGAAGCGATACTCGGGGGACTTCCAATCAAAGATATTAGACAATTGCACCACCACATGGTCAAATAAATTGCAACCTGGAATGTCTTTGATTACCCAGAGCCGGGGTTCGAATCCTGCTCACAAGCACCTAATTTTCTCATTGATACATCACATTAATGTGATTTCTTGGTGCCTTCAGACCCATCTCTGACATCCTGTAAGTTTAAAGTACTTGAAAACATTATACACGACAGGCGAATGATTCAAATTAGACTCCAACTTGCTCCTAGTCTGTATGGTTTCCTTGCTGGAAGAAGCATTCAGACTTGCTTTACTGAATATTTTATTTGACAGGGACCATGTTCTCGGGCGACATTTATTGACCTCCCAACTGCTTTTGATTCATCAAAAAGGGGAAATATCTTAGAATAATTAACCTCTTTTGGAGATAATGTTATACTTGACATACCTCAAGGGGTACCCTTGTATCACAACTGCCTCAGTTCTTTCAAGGGGGCTCAAAAGTAAACATTCTGAACCATTTGAGTCAAGTTCGTCGAAAGGAGGCGTGCTTAGCCCATCATTGTTCAATGTGCTAAAACGCCAAATAAACTTATATTCCCACACTAGCTGATAAAGCTGTCATCTGTTATGTCTGGCATTTGTATTGTTTCGAATACCCAAACGAGACTGCAAGCTCTACGCGATTCACTCGCTGCTAAAAGCATCGAATTCAGTTTTGTATATAATTTAATCCATCGCTCTTTTTCCCTAAAATGAATCCATGTCCCTCAAGCTCCAAAGTCAACAACCAAAACAAATATAGGCAGCACAAATACCTTTGAGTAGGTATCAGTGACAATGTAAACGACCATCTTAGGTTAAAAGACAAATCACTGAACATACTTTCTGGTATGAAAATTGGTATTAATGTTAAATATGGTAGACTATTCAACACGTTTGTTAGTTGATTGCATTTATCTTCCTCGCCTCTGTTTGCACAAATTGGAAGTAATACATAATGAAGCCATGAGGGTAATTCTTGGTACCCCAAGATGCACATGAATCATTAACTTGAGGGAAGAACTGAAGCTTCCAACTATACTAGAGAATCATACAAGTCAACTCACAACCTTTTCCCTTAAAGTCACGAGACCCTACATCTCCAGCCTTGCTCGGAGACAAGTTATTCTGTACCGTTAACACCGTATTAAGTGGTGCAACATACCAACTCACTCCTTGTATGATAAATTACCGAGTAAAATCCCAACAATCTAATCAAACTGAACATTCCTTTTAAATGCAATATACCTGCAACTGATATTCCTCTTCATCTGTTCCCACAATTCAAGTACCATATACACCTGCCACTAAGAAAGGTAACGAGAATCTGCTCTTTCCAAAGCTGTCACACTTTATATAATTGCCTCTCGTCATAACTTTTAAGATCCCATGAGTACTGTCTACACCGATGACCCAGTCCAATCATCTACAGGACGGACTGCAGCAGTATGCAGGTACAGGAACAACACTTCCACACAGTAAGTGCCAGGTTAAACAACTGGCTGACCTCTGTACAAACTGCTGCTGCACTACAACTAGCTCTCAGTATATATAAAGTCACAGGTGGTGGTGACAATTATGTTTCAAAGTCTGCTCTTCAAAACTTTTCCAGCATGATCGACAGTAAGAGCTTCATAATTGCACTTATAAATAGTCGCAGAATAAAGGGTTCAGAATCTCGTGTATGGATACCATCTCACAAATATAACCCACCATAATGACTGACACTGTAGCCAAATTTGCGTGTAACAAGGAAGAAGTTGAATTAGACCTAGGTGTCCCCATCTCTTGTCAAGACTATATTGATTAACACTCTGGTATAATAGAAATTACCGACTCCCAACGGTCTGAAAACACCAGCATAAAAACCTGTTTTGTTTCGATCAGAAACCTATGTATATGGGCAGCACAAAACGTTCCCAAGACTGGGCGACGTTTCTGAAAATCCGAGTCAGGCCAAACCGACTTGCACAAGACATTAACATACTGAGAAACTGCTCATTTACCACACAATATATCATAACACTTGACAAACTGAAAAAGCCATCGACACATTGGCTTGACTACTAGAAGTAAATTATGAATGACCCACGTCCGATAAAATACTTCTTTGACAACTACAAAATAAAAGATTCCTCCAACAATACACTGACTATTTGGACCCAAATGCTGGAGTGCCACAATGCTGTGTACTCGCGCCAACATTACACCTCACACTACAGAGGAAAGGAAGGGGAGGAGTGGCGGCCCTGCTGATAAAGTATTAGGGTTTCAGGAGATTGATATCCCAGGCTGTGAGGAGTTCAGAGACTACATAACAGTCACCATGACGATGGCAGGACCAAAGATAGTAACTGTGATATATAACCCTCCATTAAATGACAACCATTGCAGTTCCTACCATAACTGAAAGGGCAGACTGTCGCCTGTAAAAAATCTATTCCGACTTCCAATCATAGGAACTCCACCCATTAAAAGATACAAGAACCATATGGTGGCACAGCGAGCGAGCTAAACTATTGGACATGGCAAACGTTTTAATCCAACATGTAATCAACACTTAATGATTAACCAGCTTGACTTTACCTCGAATTCACTGAACGATTCACATACATGGGAAATAAAGTTCGAAGACCCATGAGAATGAGTGAACACTGTCTTTACGTTTAAATATATGGTGAAAGAAGGGATAACTTACTCAGGAAAGGGACCAGAAAGCCAAAGCCTGCAATATCTAAATTGAAATCACAAGGAAACAATTTATAATATAAACACAGGTAGCAAAGCTCAAAAAGTAAGACTGCACAGACATTATTCATTACATCACCCAGAAGAGCAAGGTGGCGGCACAAGTTTGTCCTGGTATGAGAGAAAGGATTTTCACTTCTGTTAAGTTGGGTGAGTGAGTATGACCAGATGTATATCAGCGTGGAATCTACAGGAGTGCACATCCATCCGTGCACTCTCCTGTATTCTCTGGTCTGGGACCAAGGTCTGCCTTGCTGGGTTTCTATGGGCTGGACTCTGGCTGGGCTGGCCAAGGATATTGCAAGAGTTGTTGCACGCCCAGATCACCAGAGGAGACTATGCAAGTCATCAGTGGCACTCAGTTGTTCCAATCATAGGGAGAGAACTTAGAGGGTTAGTTTCGTGCACCCAGGTCTGAAGGGTTTACTCACACGTTAAGGCAGGTCTAACCTTCCTTGTTACTAGTCCACAACACCATGAAATCTTGACATTACTTTATGGAATTGCCATATGTCACGGTAAAATCTCTAGGAAGAGATTCGGCCTACTCCATTATCACCTATTCTACTCATTCATGTCTATTTAATCAAGAACTGCAGCCAAGAACAACTACTACTTCCAGACGTCTAGACAATACCAACAGTCTACCTACCCCATCGACCCTCACCCCACCTTGCACCTGGGTTGCTGGGAGACCACGCCCTCTGAAACAAGCAGTTTAACAGCCGGTTAATAGTCAAAGAAGTCACCAGCGCCATCTGCCCGGCTGATATTCTGTATAAATTGGGCGTTCTTGCTCAACATGAGTTACATTACTCCTGTGTGCTCCCCTGAGTAGACCTGTTAACATTGTGTGGTAATGGATTTAGTCAGACTAGCCCATAGTATTCTGCACCATATTTTGCACCTTAACGTAATGTAAATTTGATTGTTCATCCTGTTAGTTTTGCACACTTTGTATTAGAGCAAAGCCTGGATATTTTTGTAATTTGTTTAATTTTTAAAGTAAAGTATTTTTTAAATGTTTTTTTCCCTCTGCTTTATCCTACAGTTTACCTCACTATGAAGACACCTTTGCAGTTTAATTTTTTTTTTTTTGTATATTTTGTGACTGGAATTAGAGACTGCATGGCCACCAATGTTTCCCGTCACACATTCGTTTACGCATTTGTCTGCTATTCGTCTATTAGGTCACTAGATAATTGGGCAAAGCGAAACTAGACCAAATTATGGATTTTTTTCACAGCCAGGATTGTGCAGCAAGCACTACTGACAGAACTCATCAACAGCATCAACTGAGAGAAAACATGAAACCAGGAAGTCTGTTCTATCCTTGTTTGTATGTGATAATAATGGAACTAGTACTCTGAGCAGACCTAGATGAATTGTGGACTTTGACTAAGGATTTCAAAGAGTACACAGAACTAAGATTCTTACAGCAGGCACCCAGAACACAGCAGAAAAAGTATATTTCTGTCGATTGAAAGAATAAAAGATTGAATAAAAGACTCTGTCGATTGAACAGAAATAATGCATATGGCAAACAAGCTGGAGACAACGATAGGCACAGACCAAGAGGCTAAGAGGAGACGCCTGGTCACCAGGACCAGTTACACTACAAAGCAGCTATAGCTGTAACAGACCATGTAATGTCCTGCTGGTATTTGGTAACAGGGGCCACCCCCTCCCCCAGAGAAGGCTGTGGTTCTCCCCCCAGAATAGGAACCAGGTCAACTGATTCAACAATGTGTGACAACCCATGAAATGACCGCCAATTGTAACATTGGCCTCAGAGGGCCGTTACATTTTTGAAGACTCACTACGAAAAAAGGAATTAGAGATACTAGAGCTACACAAGAGACAACGACTATGGGTACAACGGAGAAGAGATATTGGTACAACAAAATGAGGTAAAGTCCCATACAAAAGATTTGGTTCTTTAGAAGATTCTCTGGTGCAAGTGTTACGACATGGTTGGTCTATGTGATAAGAAGTATATAATAAGAAATACAAAAAAAAATATTGTAATACAATTAGTATACGGTGCATATTTAGGCATTGGTTAGGTTAGGTGTTTAGGTTATGTTGGCGATTATTTGTATTTGTAGTACGTGGGTGAAGCATTTACAGCATTGTGGTTCAAACAAAAGTCGTCAACGAATCAGTGTTAAAGATATGTTTGAACGTCATCAGTTGTGACCTACCTGATCAACCAGGTTGTGATACCAGATCAACCAAGCTGTGATTCGTACGTCAGACTGCGAGCAGCCGCGTCCAACGGGCTGGTTGACCAGTCCAGCCACCAGGAGGCCTGGTCGATGACTGGGCCGCGGTGATGCTAAGCCCCGGAAACACCTCAAGGTGAGACATTTAAAAACAGGTTTTTCATTCATAAACCTTCGGGGGGCGGGGGGTTAGCAGGTGTATGGAATGTACTTTAGCCTTTGTTTACGAGGACGAGCTTTTACACTTGACTCAATAGATCGTGTGCAAACTTCTCAGTGCTTAGCTGGCGACCTCTATTAGAATTCGAAAGCTCTAACTTTCACTTCACCTACTTCTAATAAAAGTAATAGCCAACAGAACCTTAACACCTAATCTAACCTACCCCCTAACTTTGCATTGAAATTTAAATTATAATATTAACTCATGACAACCAATTGTTTACACAATGTTAAACCGGATGAATACATTTGGCCAGGAGCTAACGGGATGGGGGGGGTGGGGGGGTATGGTCACCACTAATGAGCCTGGCCTGAGGACGGGGATGCTGGAAACGAGCATTTGACCTTTGTCGAAAAAGAGAGGTTGGTTTAATACAGTTCAACCCATCCATGAATGGGTAAGTTCATCCAGACCTGAAATTTACCATTTGGAGGAGCTGCCCTTCCTAGGTACCTGCGTATGTATATATATAGATGGAGAAAGAGGCCCATAAAGGTTTATTACAAAGTCTGAAACCTTCACGTTTATAAACATCCTGCCACCCGGTTTCTCTCTCAAGAGATCTACCTTTCTCCCTGGGAACCCGAGTCAAAGGTAAAACTAGTGATCAGAGTAATCTGGAGAAAGGTTTGGAGGAGCTCTGGGGCAGTCAAGTGACTGCCCAGAATCTAATAGGAAAAGCTGCGAAGAAACTGGCCTCTCCAGTGACAACATTTTGTACGGGAACACACATCCAGTCTATAGAGGAAGGTTCTACCCAAGTTACTCATTCCGACAACTTCAGGAAGCATCCGAAAGGAAGTTAACACGCTCTAGTCTTATATGAAGGAAACCTTCGGTAAACATCCGGCCTGGAACTCGCTTCCTTCGGAGCCTCCTTTGTTAGCTTGGACAAAGGGAACATCCCCCAGTGACATTAGTAACGGCTTCATTCCCAGCAAAACCATAGACCCCTTGAGTAGTCTGGTGTCCCTGCTTTAAAACCTTTTATCCTGTGGTCATAGGAGCTCTGCCAATTATATAGTCTTCTCGCAATAATGAGGGACACTTAGCACTAACAACAAACCAGGTAAACTACGTTACGCAGTTCTGGAGACCCAGAAACCTTCACCTCTAACACTTCACAGGGCCTGCCACCTGACCACAATATCTGTTGATCTGTAGAATTGCTGCAACGTTCCAGAGCTACCAATACCTTGTGCAAGATGCGGATGATGGCCACGTAGCTGCCAAGTGGTCAACCTCCCGAAATTGTCCCCGACGTTATATTCAGCTTGTTAGGCTTTGCCCCGATACTTTCCCCTCATGCTATAACTTTCCTTTCGCAGGACAGTCTTCTAACCCCCAGCTGAAGCATCACCCTCTTGGGTAGTTTTTGTCTATAATTGATTGGACTGGTGGGAGAGAAGAGACTAACAGAAGGGTGGATGGAGAGGGGAGGCAAGAGGATTGAAATGTACCCAAAAATGTTAGATTAACATTAACCATGTTACACTACCTACCACTAAATGGTCAAATTACTGGCCAAAAGAATGGTTTACCACTTAAGTGATTGATGCACAAATTAAATTAGACTATACCTATTAGAAGATCACTGCTTCATGGTATAGTGAGTTAAATGATTAAAATTATTAAACCCTTCACGTATTGTACTTGTGGGAATATATACACTACATTATGACCACTGCGATTCGAGAGAAGTTTTTCCAAGTAACTTTAATCCCTCCTTACCTGCAGTGCCGTTGTACGAGACCAATTTCTTGGGTCTGGTTGACCATTCCTGCAGTGCCGTTGTACAGATGCACTCTCGTACATGTCTGAAATTACAAATTATATTAAAAACCTCAAAATAATAAAATGAACACATCTTCATGTAAAGTTTGAGAAATATCCCGCTAAACAATCGATCAGGTCAGACTTTGGTTGATCTAAAAAGCCGACTTACCACAATGGCGAAACCCAACCTCAGACTTGACTCATCCACAGGCCGTTCTCAACAACGGCCAAGTGGTCGTTAACCCGGGCAGCCAAACATGAACGTGAAGAGCGCTTCACACACAACTTGTCCTCAATCTATGCTCCTCCGTGCTCTGACCCACAACAGTTCATACATTTTAACACTAGATTCATTTAAAATAGCTTTTCATACGTGAACTATTATTATACATAGTTATTTATTACGCGAGGGAGACTGGTTTGAATACACTCGGGAGCTACAATGTCCAACAACTATCAGACCTATACACTATATAAATATACATTAATATTTACTTGTATTGGACAAAATATAGTGCTTAGTTACACAGGAGGTTAATGTTAATTATGGCGTCTCTGGTGTTGGCTGCAGCGTGCACGACATTGAGTCAGGATGGCTAGTTGCATTCACATAGGATGGTCGGAGAGGGGGGGGGGGTGAAGAGTGACACTTGCTAAATTAAAAGTCTTTGGTCCAAATTTCAAAGCCTGAAGTCTGATAATTCACAAGAAACACCTTGTAACTGCCAGAATTTAACTATAATAATTTGTAAACTTTTTCCACCTGCTTTTGGTCGAAGGTTCAATTTCACTATAAAGTTAACACTCACGCCGCTGTTATGGAACAGTTAATCACATAGCAGTCGTTTTAGAATTTAATTTTGTTTTAATAAGCTTCATGAAAAGTCTTGAGCAAGGTAAAATTGTCAACTAATAGACAAAGGTATATTACACTATCATATTTACTAACAAGTAAACCAGAGCTAATTGAATTATTTTAAATAAAGTTTTAATATTTTGTAGCCATGGTTAATTAGAAAATCAGCAAATATTGTTCTACCAACAGAAAACAACGTGATAAAATAACTAAACATCTAGAGTAACTTGCCTGTAAGCCTGGCGCAGGTAACCTGATCTACAGCACTGTTCAGGTGGCTAATTAGTAACACCAGTGAGGCGGGCGGTGAGCAGCACCTCTCCCCACGACGGCCCACGCCACACTGCCCACCGCGACTCCTGACTACCTTGGCCTGATGGGTCAACTACCTGTGACGTCATTCACCTCACCTCACATGAGGCCGCCTCACTTACAAATAATTCACAAGTAACAAGTCACTTCAACAATATTAATATAGTTTATTTCTATTCATGTGAAGTATGAGCAAGTGTGAGTATGTATTAAAAGCACATACTTCACTACTGGACATTAAACCCACTACCACACCCACCTAGTAGCATGGAGGCTCCATAACGCCTTCTATAACTGTTATGTTGGGGTCTAGGCCAGGGGCCAGGTACAGTAACCGGTTATGGTGTTCAGCCTCGTGTGTGTGTTGGGGTCTAGGCCAAGGGCCAGGTACAGTAACCGGTTATGGTGTTCAGCCTCGTGTGTGTGTGTGTGTGTGTACTCATCTAGTTGTTCTAGCGGGGGTTGAGCTCTGGCTCTTTGGTCCCGCCTCTCAACCGTCAATCAACAGGTGTACAGATTCCTGAGCCTATTGGGCTCTATCATATCTACACTTGAAACTGTGTATGGAGTCAGCCTCCACCACATCACTTCCTAATGCATTCCATTTGTCAACCACTCTGACACTAAAAAAGTTCTTTCTAATTTCTCTGTGGCTCATTTGGGCACTCAGTTTCCACCTGTGTCCCCTTGTGCGTGTTCCCCTTGTGTTAAATAGACTGTCTTTATCTACCCTATCAATTCCCTTCAGAATCTTGAATGTGGTGATCATTTCCCCCCTTACTCTTCTGTCTTCCAGCGAAGTGAGGTTTAATTCCCGTAGTCTCTCCTCGTAGCTCATACCTCTCAGCTCGGGTGCTAGTCTGGTGGCAAACCTTTGAACCTTTTCCAGTTTAGTCTTATCCTTGACTAGATATGGACTCCATGCTAGGGCTGCATACTCCAGGATTGGCCTGACATATGTGGTATACAAAGTTCTGAATGATTCTTTACACAAGTTTCTGAATGCCGTTCGCATGTTGGCCAGCCTGGCATATGCCGCTGATGTTATCCGCTTGATATGTGCTGCAGGAGACAGGTCTGGTGTGATATCAACCCCCAAGTCTTTTTCCTTCTCTGACTCCTGAAGAATTTCCTCTCCCAGATGATACCTTGTATCTGGCCTCCTGCTCCCTACACCTATCTTTATTACACTACATTTGGTTGGGTTAAACTCTAACAACCATTTATTCGACCATTCCTTCAGCTTGTTTAGGTCTTCTTGAAGCCTCAAACAGTCCTCTTCTGTTTTAATCCTTCTCATAATTTTAGCATCGTCCGCAAACATTGAGAGAAATGAATCGATACCCTCTGGGAGATCATTTACATATATCAGAAACAAGATAGGACCGAGTACAGAGCCCTGTGGGACTCCACTGGTGACTTCACGCCAAACGGAGGTCTCACCCCTCACCGAAACTCTCTGCTTCCTATTGCTTAGATACTCCCTTATCCACTGGAGCACCTTACCAGCTACACCTGCCTGTCTCTCCAGGTTATGTACCAGCCTCCTATGCGGTACTGTGTCAAAGTCTTTCCGACAATCCAAGAAAATGCAGTCCGCCCAGCCCTCTCTTTCTTACTTAATCTTTGTCACCTGATCGTAGAATTCTATCAAGCCTGTAAGGCAAGATTTACCCTCCCTGAACCCATGTTGGCGATTTGTCACGAAGTCCCTTCTCTCCAGATGTGTTACCAGGTTTTTTCTTACGATCTTCTGTGTGTACTCACCTAGTTGTACTCACCTAGTTGTGTTTGCGGGGGTTGAGCTCTGGCTCTTTGGTCCCGCCTCTCAACCGTCAATCAACAGGTGTACAGATTCATGAGCCTATCGGGCTCTGTCATATCTACACTTGAAACTGTGTATGGAGTCAGCCTCCACCACATCACTTCCTAATGCATTCCATTTGTCAACCACTCTGACACTAAAAAAGTTCTTTCTAATATCTCTGTGGCTCATTTGGGCACTCAGTTTCCACCTGTGTCCCCTTGTGCGTGTTCCCCTTGTGTTAAATAGACTGTCTTTATCTACCCTATCAATCCCCTTCAGAATCTTGAATGTGGTGATCATGTCCCCCCTAACTCTTCTGTCTTCCAGCGAAGTGAGGTTTAATTCCCGTAGTCTCTCCTCGTAGCTCATACCTCTCAGCTCGGGTACTAGTCTGGTGGCAAACCTTTGAACCTTTTCCAGTTTAGTCTTATCCTTGACTTGATATGGACTCCATGCTGGGGCTGCATACTCCAGGATTGGCCTGACATATGTGGTATACACAGTTCTGAATGATTCTTTACACAAGTTTCTGAATGCCGTTCGCAAGTTGGCCAGCCTGGCATATGCCGCTGATGTTATCCGCTTGATATGTGCTGCAGGAGACAGGTCTGGCGTGATATCAACCCCCAAGTCTTTTTCCTTCTCTGACTCCTGAAGAATTTCCTCTCCCAGATGATACCTTGTATCTGGCCTCCTGCTCCCTACACCTATCTTCATTACATTACATTTGGTTGGGTTAAACTCTAACAACCATTTCTTCGACCATTCCTTCAGCTTGTCTAGGTCTTCTTGAAGCCTCAAACAGTCCTCTTCTGTTTTAATCCTTCTCATAATTTTAGCATCGTCCGCAAACATTGAAAGAAATGAATCGATACCCTCCGGGAGATCATTTACATATATCAGAAACAAGATAGGACCGAGTACAGAGCCCTGTGGGACTCCACTGGTGACTTCACGCCAATCGGAGGTCTCACCCCTCACCGTAACTCTCTGCTTCCTATTGCTTAGATACTCCCTTATCCACTGGAGCACCTTACCAGCTACACCTGCCTGTCTCTCCAGCTTATGTACCAGCCTCTTATGCGGTACTGTGTCAAAGGCTTTCCGACAATCCAAGAAAATGCAGTCCGCCCAGCCCTCTCTTTCTTGCTTAATCTGTGTCACCTGATCGTAGAATTCTATCAAGCCTGTAAGGCAAGATTTACCCTCCCTGAATCCATGTTGGCGATTTGTCACGAAGTCCCTTCTCTCCAGATGTGTTACCAGGTTTTTTCTCACGATCTTCTCCATCACCTTGCATGGTATACAAGTCAAGGACACTGGCCTGTAGTTCAGTGCCTCTTGTCTGTCGCCCTTTTTGTATATTGGGTGTATATTGTGTATGTGTGTGTGTGTGTGTGTGTATGTGTATGTGTGTGTGTGTGTGTGTGTGTGTGTGTGTGTGTGTGTGTGTGTGTGTGTGTACTCACCTAGTTGTGTTTCCGGGGGTTGAGCTCTGGCTCTTTGGTCCCGCCTCTCAACCGTCAATCAACAGGTGTACAGGTTCCTGAGCCTATCGGGCTCTATCATATCTACACTTGAAACTGTGTATGGAGTCAGCCTCCACCACATAACTTCCTAATGCATTCCATTTGTCAACCACTCTGACACTAAAAAAGTTCTTTCTAATATCTCTGTGGCTCATTTGGGCACTCAGTTTCCACCTGTGTCCCCTAGTGCTTGTGCCCCTTGTGTTAAATAGCCTGTCTTTATCTACCCTATCAATTCCCTTCAGAATCTTGAATGTGGTGATCATGTCCCCCCTAACTCTTCTGTCTTCCAGCGAAGTGAGGTTTAATTCCCGTAGTCTCTCCTCGTAGCTCATACCTCTCTGCTCAGGTACTAGTCTGGTGGCAAACCTTTGAACCTTTTTCAGTTTAGTCTTATCCTTGACTAGATATAGACACCATGCTGGGGCTGCATACTCCAGGATTGGCCTGACATATGTGGTATACAAAGTTCTGAATGATTCATTACACAAGTTTCTGAATGCCGTTCGTATGTTGGCCAGCCTGGCATATGCCGCTGATGTTATCCTCTTGATATGTGCTGCAGGAGACAGGTCTGGCGTGATATCAACCCCCAAGTCTTTTTCTTTCTCTGACTCCTGAAGAATTTCCTCTCCCCGATGATACCTTGTATCTGGCCTCCTGCTCCCTACACCTATCTTCATTACATTACATTTGGTTGGGTTAAACTCTAACAACCATTTGTTCGACCATTACATCAGCTTGTCTATGTCTTCTTGAAGCCTTAATCAGTCCTCTTCTGTTTTAATCCTTCTCATAATTTTGGCATCGTCCGCAAACATTGAGAGAAATGAATCGATACCCACGGGAGATCATTTACATATATCAGAAACAAGATAGGACCGAGTACAGAGCCCTGTGGGACTCCACTGGTGACTTCACGCAAATCCGAGGTCTCACCCCTCACCGTAACTCTCTGCTTCGTATTGCATAGGTACTCCCTTATCCACTGGAGCACCTTACCAGCTACACCTGCCTGTCTCTCCAGCTTATGTACCAGCATCCTATGCGGTACTGTGTCAAAGGCTTTCCGATAATCAAAGAAAATGCAATCCGCCCAGCCCTCTCTTTCTTGCTGACTCTACGACACCTGGTCGTAGAATTCTATTAAGCCAGTCAGGCAAGATTTACCCTCCCTGTACCCATGTTGGCGATTTGTCACGAAGTCCCTTCTCTCCACATGTGTTACCAGGTTTTTTCTCACGATCTTCTCCATCACCTTGCATGGTATACAAGTCAAGGACACTGGTCTGTAGTTCAGTGCATCTTGCCTGTCGGCCTTTTTGTATATTGGGACCACATTTGCCGTCTTCCATATTTCTGGTAGGTCTCCCGTCTCCAGTGACTTACTATACACTATAGAGAGTGGCAAGCAAAGTGCCTCTGCACACTCTTTCAGTACCCATGGTGAGATCCCGTCTGGACCAACAGCCTTTCTAACATCCAGATCCAGCAGGTGTCTTGTGACCTCTCTCGTAATTTCGAACTCCTCCAAGGCCGCCTGGTTTACCTCCCTTTCTCCTAGCACAGTGACCTCACCTTGTTCTATTGTGAAGACTTCCGGGAACCTCTTGTTGAGTTCTTCACACACCTCTTTGTCGTTCTCTGTATACCTTTCCTCGCTTGTTCTAAGTTTCAATACTTGTTCTTTCACTGTTGTTTTCCTTCTGATGTGACTGTGGAGTAGCTTTGGTTCGGTCTTGGCTTTGTTTGCTATATCATTTTCAAAACTTTTCTCTGCTTCTCTTCTCACCTTGGCGTAATCATTTCTGGTTCTCTGGTATCTCTCTCAGCTTTCTGGTGTTCTGTTATTCCGGAAGTTCCTCCACGCCCTTTTGTTCAGTTTCTTCGCTTCCATACATGCCCTATTATACCATGGATTCTTCTGTTGCTTCTCGGACTTTTCCCTTTGGGCCGGGATGAACCTGTTTACTGCCTCCTGACACTTTTGGGTAACATAGTCCATCATACCCTGTACAGACTTATCTCTGAGGTCTGTGTCCCAAGGTATTTCCCTTAGGAAACTTCTCATCTGTTCATAATTCCCCTTTCAGTATGCCAGCCTTTTGATTCCTAGTTCTTTTTTGGGGGAGAAAATTCCTAGCTCTACCAGGTACTCAAAGTTCAATACACTGTGGTCACTCATTCCCAAGGGTGCTTCCATCTTAACTTCCCTTATATCCCACTCATTTAGGGTAAATATTAAATCAAGCATTGCTGGTTCATTTTCTCCTCTTATTCTCGTTGGTTCCTTGATGTGCTGGCTTAGAAAGTTTCTTGTTGCCACGTCCAGCAGCTTAGCTCTCCATGTTTCTGGTCCTCCATGCGGGTCTCTGTTCTCCCAATCTATCTTCCCATGGTTGAAGTCTCTCATAATTAGTAGTCCAGATCTGCTCTTTCTATTATGTTAACGGTGGCCATGTTGTTTCTATCATATTCCTGTCTGGGTCTTCTGTCATTTGGTGGTGGATTATATATGACTACGACTATAATTTTTTCCCCTCCATTTGTTATGGTACCTGCTATGTAGCCACTGAAACCTTCACAGCCCTGAATAACCATCTCCTCAAAATCCCAGCCTTTTCTTACCAGCAGAGCTACACCACCACCACCACCTCTTCGTTCCCTCTCTTTCCTCATAACATAATAGTCCTGTGGGAACACTGCGTTTGTTATCGTTTTCGTTAGCTTCGTTTCTGTGAGGGCTATTATGTCTGGGTTTTCCTCTAGTACCCATTCTCCATGCTCATTTGCTTTATTTGTAATTCCATCTATGTTAGTGTACATTGCTTTGAGGCTCACTTTCTTCTGTCCCTTCTCAAATCGCCTGCTTGGTGAGTGTTCTGCTGGTAGGGGGAAGCTGTTCCATGGGTGTGAGGACCTGTGAGATGGATAACAGGGTCTCAGAGGATACTGGGATTAGGGGCGGGGGATCCAGTGAAGGGTGAGGGACAGGGAGGGTATGGGGTGAAAGGGGAGGGAGGAGAGGAAGGAAAGGGGGGGGGGGAGGGAGGTGAAAGGGTAGAAGGGTGGCGATTGGGTGTGAGGGGAGGGAGATTTGGCTGAACATTTGAGTGGGGGCAGGGATGGTTTGGGGCAGGGGGGTTTTCTTTGCAGAGGAGGGTGGTGGGGTTGTCCTCCCCTCTGGTGTTACTGGGTAGCTGGTTGTGGGTTTCCCCCTCGCCTCTGGGGGTGTTGTGTTGGGAGCTGTGATTTCCTGGTTTTCCCCTCTCGCCCTGCGTCTCTTCCTTGCTTCTGCCGCCACTGCTCTCACCTCCCTCGTCATGTCTCTCTGGAGGAATACATGAGTGTGTGTGTGTGTTTGTGTTTGTAAATAATCCAGAGTCATGTTGTGCCTGTGTTGTAGGAAACAGATATCCCATAGGCCAGATATCCTTCTGGCAGAGGTGACAAGATATCCCCCTAGGCCAGATATCCCTCTGGCAATACGCCAGGAATAAACTTCTCACTGCAACAAATATCCTGAAAAGTGCAACATTTTCTCTAATTTCCCGTCAGACCGCTAATGGCACTTTGTCAAGGAAATGTGTCTCTTTATGTCATCCTCTTAACTCTCTTCCTGCCTCTCTGCGGACACATGCGGACACATACACATACACACACACACACACATACGAGGCTTGGAGGGGTCCTCGCGGCTGAGTAGACAGCGCTTTGGTGGTCGTAATTCTTATGTCCTGCGTTCGATTCCCGGTGGAGGCGGTAAAAAATGGGCAGAGTTTCATTCACTCTGATGCCTCTGTTCACCTAGTAGTAAATAGATATGTGGGAGTTTGAGAGCTGCTACAGGTTGCTTCCCGGGGACGTGTGTGTGTGTTAGAGGTGAATATATGTAGTAGATATAATAGAGGAAAGCATTAATTGATTAGAAAGGCGGGGACCAAGAGCTAAGAGCTCGATTCTGCAGATACAAATAGTAAATACACACTTATATGTGAGCACATATGAGCGCGGACATACTTACGTGTTTAATATTTGTGCCTGCAGGTTCGAGCTATTAGCTCTTGGGCCCCGCCTTTCTAACACTGGACACACTGTGGACACACTCGCGTGCTGACACCGTCAACCTTTTCTTCCCGATCATTTGGGCTGGACAGTTGAGCGACGGTCTCGCTTCATGCAGGTCGGCGTTCAATCCCCCGACAGTCCCCAAGTGGCTTGAGTAGTCCCCCTTCCCTTCTTCTCAGTTATCAGTATATCCTCCGTCCCTTCTCCTCACATAAATCATCAAATTCTCCTTAAACATTAATTTTCTCCATTTTGGAATGCTTAACTATTGTCAATTTGTAGGTAATTATTATATAAACAATTGCTTCAGAGCTCCAAGAGTTTGGTGTTGGAAGAGAATAAGAAAATTTACGAAATATTTTTGCGAATCATTTGCTTTGGAAACTCTCTACCTAATCACCTAATCGACATTTCAATTCCCATCCAATCGTCGCCACTACACATTTCCAATTCAATCCACCCGATAGATTCACGTCACGGAATAACTACGCACTCGCTAAACGACCGCTAATTGCTGTGATTCGACACATTACATTCCTCTAATGGCTGTCTGGCTATCGGCACGCGGACATCGACTTCGGATTTACGGCCATAAGAGCCGCTTCAGGTGATCAAATCCCACACAAAACAAATCAACAAATCTCCCTTTCTGTTTGTTAAAACCGTATATATGTACAATTAGTTTAAGTGAGGCCGTGAGAGACACGTTAGATTAAGGTTTGGTAGGTCTCAAAATCTCAGTCAATGCGATTTCTATCCGGCCGAAAAAGGTGGTACTTCTCCCAACCCGTTCTCGCAAATTCGTAAAGTCAATATTGACTTATTAACTACGTGCATAGGTGATATACTAAACATAATAGATACCCTTGAAAAGATTCATAGAAAACACCGACCTTACCTAACCTTGTTAGTATCTTAAGATAAGCATCTTATTGCTTCGTAATTACAATTATTACTTAACCTATACCTATTATAGGTTAGGTAATAATTATAATTATGAAGCAATAAGATGCTTATCTTAACATACTAAGTAGGTTAGGTAAGGTCGGTGTTTTCTATGAATCTTTTTAAGGGTATCTATTATGTTAAGTATGTCACCTATGCATATATTTAATAAGTCAATATTGACTTATTAAATTTGCGAGAACGGGTTGACTTCTCCAGCAGGATAGCAGGCACTGTAGACGGTACACCCGTTGCCAGAGCCGGATACAATCAACCCCTAGCACCTCTCTATTACTTTATGGTACATACCCGCTCAACCTAATCCCACGCCGCGCTGACCAAAACCCAAATCCATTCCAGCAATATAGTTATTAATAGCGTTAACGCGGTTGTCTCTGCTAGTTGCAATGTTGAGCGCAATGGCACCCCACAGGTGTGAGAATGTGTTGTTTTCTGTGCTCGGAGATGAGTCAACTGTGATCGGAGCTCAGTCAACTGTGCTCGGAGATGAGTCAACTGTGCTCGGAGCTCAGTCAACTGTGCTCGGAGATGAGTCAACTGTGCTCGGAGCTCAGTCAACTGTGCTCGGAGATGAGTCAACTGTGCTCGGAGATGAGTCAACTGTGCTCGGAGCTCAGTCAACTGTGCTCGGAGATGAGTCAACTGTGCTCGGAGATGAGTCAACTGTGCTCGGAGATGAGTCAACTGTGCTCGGAGATGAGTCAACTGTGCACGGAGATCAGTTAATGGTGCTCGGAGATCAGTCAATTGTGCTCGGAGGTCAGTCAACTGTGCTTGGAGGTCAGTCAACTGTGCTCGGAGATCAGTTAATGGTGCTCGGAGATCAGTCAACTGTACTCGGAGATCAGTTAATGGTGCTCGGAGCTCAGTCAACTGTGCTCGGAGCTCAATCACTGTGCTCGGAACTCAGTAAACTAATGTCAACATTTGGGGGTTTGCAATGCTTGTTTTTAAATTATTTAGGGCGATATTTTACGAAAATCTATTAATTGTATGTAGACTAATTGCTGGAGGAGTGAGAGGTCTCGATAGACTCGTCTGATAGACTCGTCCTTGAAGATGACGAGTCATACTTGAGTCCATCCTCCTGTTTTTGGTAGTACTTACAGTAACGACGAGGACCATAGTACATATAACGACGTACAAGGAAATTAGAAAGTAGAAATCTAGAATATTGAGTTGGACAAGCCAGAAAACTATTTTTTTCCTTGTGTTGCTTTGAAGAACTAAACTAACCTAACCTTCCTAGGGTTAATACACGATATCTGAGGCCTAACATAGTACATATGTGTACTATACTAGGTCTAGGGGATATTTTAGTTTGGGTTTTAGCTTCATGTATTTTAAAAGAATTCTTTACTAGTCAGTATACTACTATCTAAAAGCTTAGTATGTACAAATTCTGACTATTGGCGATCGTCGCAATAGGTACTATATAAACAGGAGGATGGGTTACATATTTATATACATGTCGTACCTATTAGCCAGAGTTGCCTAGCAGGCTGTATTTTCGTGAAATATAAAAAATTTCCAACTAAATTTTCTTAAGAAATTATAAAATTGTCATTGTATTATATATAATTGAAATTTTATGTTAAGAGTCAAAACTAACATAAATTTTATGAAATCTAACCTAATCTATCCTAACTTAACACAAACTAATATAACTAAGTCAGTAATTTATGTTCTTAGTGCAATAGAGTAGTATTGCTAGAAAATAACCAACCTAGAAAGAAAAAATCTGAAAAAACAGAATTATTCGGCCTGTTATGCACAATGGACCTTGCATACTAGTCCAAAAAGTGCCGTTCTCGCTATCAGGCACGACATCTGTATATATATATATATATATATATATATATATATATATATATATATATATATATATATATATATATATATATATATATATATATATATATATATATATATATATATATATATATATATATATATATATATATATATATATATATATATATATATATATATATACGTATATATACATATATATATATATATATAGTACATATAACTATATAGTACATATAACGACGTACAAGGAAATTAGAAAGTAGAAATCTAGACTATTGAGTTGGACAAACCAGAAAACTATTTTTTTTCCTTGTGTTGCTTTGACGAACTAAACTGGTTCGTCAGATTCTCTTAAACTTACCAGATTCTCCAACATGTGTTTGGCTGACGGCATCCCTGAGGACATCAGGCCTGTCTTTTATGGAGCAGCACTCTGTGCTCTAAAGAAGAAGGATAGGGGTATCAGGCCCATTGCCGTTGGCAACGCCCTCCGACGCCTTGTAGCTAAGGCTGCAGTGAGATCTATCAGCCAGGAAGCAGCCAACTTGCTGAAACCTCATCAGCTCGGGTTTGGGATCCCCCTAGGTTGTGAAGCTGCAGCACATGCAGCACGGGCTTACATTGTTGATCTCCCGGACCAGAAGGCACTAGTAAAGCTTGACTTCAAAAATGCCTTCAATCAAGTCAGACGAGACGCTGCCCTCAGGGCTGTACACAACCATTTCCGGCCCCTTTACCCATTCATCCGATCGTGCTACAGTGGGGACTCTAAGCTTCTTTTTGGGGAGCATGAAATAAACTCCTGTGAAGGTGTCCAACAAGGTGACCCCTTAGCCCCCCTCCTTTTCTGCCTAGCTATCAAAGAGGTCACTGATAGTCTGACAAGCGAGCTAAACATCTGGTACCTGGATGATGGCACTCTAGCTGGAACTCCGGAAACCATTTTGGAGGATATAAGGAAAATCCAGGAGCAGGGAGCAGCCTTAGGCCTCATTCTCAATGCATCCAAATGTGAAATAATCTCCCGCAACCCAGACATCACTGCGTAAATACAAAATGTTCTTCCAGACATTCTCGTTGTCGAGCCACCGGACTGCACTCTCCTGGGTGCCCCCATTGGCCCACAAGCAATCGAGGAGGTCCTGGTTGCAAAAATCACTGACCAAAAGAGAATGCTGGACAGGATTAACAAGATTGATGCCCATGATGCTCTCTTTCTCCTTACAAGATGCCTGTCTCTCCCTAAGTTGACCTACTTTCTGAAATGTTCTCCATCCTACAGCAGCCCTAACATAAATGTGTATGACACCCTTCTGAGGTCCATGCTGGTGAAAGTCCTGAACCTGCCATTGGACGGCTCTCAGTGGGAGCAAGCAACCCTTTCTGTAAGACTCGGCGGCCTTGGTGTCCGCACAGCCTCCCAAATTGCTCTACCAGCCTTTCTTTCCTCCTCCCATGCATCGCACGACCTCGTCAGAGATGTTTTACCTGCAGCCCTGAGAGATTCAGCAGGAATACACGATCCTGCTTTCACTGAATGTTCAAATCAGTGGGATGTTCTTGCAGCCCCAGCAACCATTATAGAGCCAACAAAACAACACAAACAGTCCGGCTGGGACCACCCTCTAGTGGAAAAAGTAGCTGATGCCATGCTCAGCGTCGCAACATCAGACAAGGAGAAAGCCCGCCTCAGAGCAGTGCGTGCCCCCCATGCAGGAGACTTCCTCCTGGCAGTACCCATGTCAGCAATGGGCACGCGCCTAGATCCAGAATCCCTTCGTGTAGCAGTGGCCCTCCGCCTTGGTGCCCCAATTCACACTGAATACAAGTGTATTTGCAACAGGGTGGAAGCAGACCAATACGGACTGCATGGGTTGCATTGCGGAAGCACAAAGGGCTGGCATGCAAGACACAACGAGGTAAATGACATCATCAAGAGAAGCCTCGTCTCAGCTGGGTGCCCAGCGGAGAGAAAACCTCGCATCCTAGGGGTCCAAAACCCGGATTTCCCCGCACTTCGCCCTGATGGCATCACCATATACTCATGGAAGGAGGGTAGACAGTTCGTGTGGGACTACACATGTGTATCCACCCTGGCTGACACCTATGTACACTTCGGAGCTGCTCAAGCAGGTGGGGCGGCCAACCACAGGGAAACAGCAAAATCACTCAAGTACAGGCGACTGGAAGGTCAATACCTCTTTGTTCCCATAGCGTCTGAGACGCATGGCCCCTGGGGCAAGGGTGCCCTGGGATTTCTCAAGGAATTGGGTTCCAAGCTCATTGACGTCACCAGAGACCTAAGGGCTTCCAGTTTTTGGTTTCAGCGTCTCAGTGTGGCGATCCAGAGGGGAAATGCTTGCTGCGTCCTCGGTTCCTGTCCAGAAGCGGAGCTTCAAGAGATCCATAACCTTTAGGCATTTGTCTTGTATGTTTTGTAACCTTTAAATACACAATAAAGGAAAAAAAAAAAATATATATATATATATATATATATATATATATATATATATATATATATATATACGTATATATATATATATGTCGTACCTAGTAGCCAGAACGCACTTGTCAGCCTACTATGCAAGGCCCGATTTGCCTAATAAGCCAAGTTTTCATGAATTATTTGTTTTTCGACTACCTAACCTACCTAACCTAAGCTAACCTAACATTTTCGGCTACCTAACCTATCCTAACCTATAAAGATAGGTTAGGTTAGGTTAGGTTGCGTTGGTTAGGTTCGGTCATATATCTACGTTAATTTTAACACCAATAAAAAAAATTGACCTCATGCATAATGAAATGGGTAGCTTTATTATTTCATAAGAAAAAAATTAGAGAAAATATGTTAATTCAGGACAACTTGGCTTATTAGGCAAATCTGGTATATATATATATATATATATATATATATATATATATATATATATATATATATATATATATATATATATATATATATATATATAGGTATATATATATATATATATATATATATATATATATATATATATATATATATATATATATATATATATATATATATACGTATATATATATATATATATATATATATATATATATATATATATATATATACGTATATATATATATATATATTTATATATATACGTATATATATATATATATATATATATATATATATATATATATATATGTATATATATATATATATATATATATATATATATATATATATATATATACATATATATATATATATATATATATATATATATATATATATATGTGTATATATATGTATATATATATATATATATATATATATATATATATATATATATATATATATATATATATATATATACATATATATATATATATATATATATACATATATATATATATATATATATATATATATATATATATATATATATATATATATATATATATATATATATATACATATATATATATATATATATATATATATATTATATATATATATATATATATATATATATATATATATATATATATATATATATATACATATATATATATATATATATATTGGTGTATACTGGCAGCAGGTTTTCTTTCAAACATGTTTCATTGAATATGACCGCATATTCTGTATTTATTATTTTCTGGTTTAGGGCTTCTATCCCTCTAACTATTTTCTTAGCATCAGGGCTTAATTGAAATAGGAGTTCTCCAAAACTCATTTTCGTACTTTTAAGGTGAAGAAATGAAGTGATTTACTATAGAGTGTATTACACTTATTTGTATAATTTGCACGACGTTTCGAACCTCCATGGTTCATTCTCAAGTGAACAGATCTTACAATACTAGTTGATTTTATACCCGCATTAGGTCAGGTGATAATACAATGAAGGTGAAAACATGGGGGGATACATAAGGGATAAACATAGGGGCTGCAGAAGGCTTATTGGTCCATACGAGGCATCTCCTATCTAAACACAAAGATTAATCCAGTGTAATTGGCCTGTTATGTTGGACATTGTCTTCTGTGTTGGCATCGATATGTTCTTGTCTTGTCCTTACTCTCATGGTGGGTAGAGTAAATAGTTCCGTGATTTGGGTGTTCATGGTAGGTCGCTCTATTCTTATGTGAATTGCCTCAAGAATTTGTAATCTTCTTGAATCTTGGGTTTTGTCTATTATGCAAGTATTCTTGTTCAACATTTCTCTTGTTAGAGTAATGTCATGGGTTTGTCTCATGTGATTCCTAGGGGCACCAGATTGAAGATGGCATGTCAAACGCCTCGTCAGCTTGGTCGACGTCATACCTATGTACTTACATTGAAGGTTACATCCTTCGTGGGGGCAAGTGTACATGTATACAACGCTTGACTGCTGTAGAGGGTTCTCCGTCGGCTTCGGGCTGTTTTTGATAAGGAGTTCGGAAGTCTTCTTGGTTTTGTAGAATATTATCAGGTTTATGTTTTGGTTAGGAGTAGTGCTTTTTACTCCTTTACGGATTATTTCTTTCATTATTCTTTCCTCTTTTATATGTTCACTGTGCATGGTTGATTTGTAATATAATTTTATTGGGGGTGTTGTGGTTTCTGTTCTAGGTTCTGAATTATACCAACGGTCCAAGTGTCTTCTTCTAGCAGCGTTTATTTCCGCGTTGCTATATCCGTTGTTCACCAATACCTGAGTTACTCTTTCAAACTCTCTACTCACGTTGCTCCATTCAGAGCAGTGGGTAAGCGCTCGACGAATATAAGCATTGAGAACACTGGCTTTGTATCTTTGGGGGCACTCACTTCTACCGTTCAGGCATAATCCTATGTTGGTGGGCTTGGTATATACGTTGGTGCTTAAAGAGGTTCCTGTTTTTGTTATTAGTACATCCAAGAATGGCAGACTGTTATTTTCACTATTTTCAACACCCCCAATAAAAATTATATTACAAATCAACCATGCACAGTGAACATATAAAAGAGGAAAGAATAATGAAAGAAATAATCCGTAAAGGAGTAAAAAGCACTACTCCTAACCAAAACATAAACCTGATAATATTCTACAAAACCAAGAAGACTTCCGAACTCCTGATCAAAAACATCCCGAAGCCGACGGAGAACCCTCTACAGCAGTCAAGCGTTGTATACATGTACACTTGCCCCCACGAAGGATGTAACCTTCAATGTAAGTACATAGGTATGACGTCGACCAAGCTGACGAGGCGTTTGACATGCCATCTTCAATCTGGTGCCCCTAGGAATCACATGAGACAAACCCATGACATTACTCTAACAAGAGAAATGTTGAACAAGAATACTTGCATAATAGACAAAACCCAAGATTCAAGAAGATTACAAATTCTTGAGGCAATTCACATAAGAATAGAGCGACCTACCATGAACACCCAAATCACGGAACTATTTACTCTACCCACCATGAGAGTAAGGACAAGACAAGAACATATCGATGCCAACACAGAAGACAATGTCCAACATAACAGGCCAATTACACTGGATTAATCTTTGTGTTTAGATAGGAGATGCCTCGTATGGGCCAATAAGCCTTCTGCAGCCCCTATGTTTATCCCTTATGTATCCCCCCATGTTTTCACCTTCATTGTATTATCACCTGACCTAATGCGGGTATAAAATCAACTAGTATTGTAAGATCTGTTCACTTGAGAATGAACCATGGAGGTTCGAAACGTCGTGCAAATTATACAAATAAGTGTAATACACTCTATAGTAAATCACTTCTTTTCTTCACCTTAAAAGTACGAAAATGAGTTTTGGAGAACTCCTATTTCAATTAAGCCCTGATGCTAAGAAAATAGTTAGAGGGATAGAAGCCCTAAACCAGAAAATAATAAATACAGAATATGCGGTCATATTCAATGAAACATATATATATATATATATATATATATATATATATATATATATATATATATATATATATATATATATATATATATATATATATATATATATATATATATACGTATATATATATATATATATATATATATATATATATATATATATATATATATATATATATATATATACATATATATATATATATATATGTGTGTATATATGTGTATATATATGTATATATATATATATATATATATATATATATATATATATATATATATATATATATATATATATATATATATATATATATATATATATATACACAATATATATGCTATATACACAAATATGTGTATATAGAGCACACAAGGCCCTCTAGTCAAACGAAGCAGGTCTGGCTTTAATTCACTCGCTTTCAGTGCTTATATTATATTTTCCCCTTCCACTCCTTTCCCACATCACGTCCCTTCCTTATTCTCCTTTTCCAAAATCTTTCCCACTCACTGAAAGCTTTTAATTTCTTCCTCTCTCTCATGTTCATCTCTCATATTTACTCCCTCTGGTTCCATTCCATGTCTCCCATAGTACCTCATCCCACCAACTAACCCCTCTCCCACTTGAGTGAAACAGGGCGCCGCCATATGCCTGATTGCTCAAAAAATGCTAAACCGAATAGGTAAACTCAACACACAACAAACACAGCAGGAAGACAAAACCAATCAAGGCAGCCAAGTAGCGGAGGGCACAGAAACCCGACTCTCCCTTCGCTGTTTGCAGTAAGGTTTCCAGCAGTTGCCAAGTAAGCAGTTGAGAAGACGCCGAGGGCCCCTTGGGAGCCACAACCCTATACACAACTCCAACCTCAGGGTCCCCAGAGGCTACAACCCAATGTTGGCCAATAACCGTCCTAGAGCGGGCGTCTGGTGATATAAAAGAAAGGGGTAACTTCTTGAGAATATATTATGAGGGGCTCTTTATATATTCTGTATATAATGAGAAGGGGGACTCTTTATATATTCTGTATATATAAAGTGGGTATCCCTGTACTATAAGGTATATTTGTGGACTTTTAGTATACATGTTATGAGGAATTTTGGCTTTTCCAGTGAAGTTTTGAAGGAGACTTTAGTGGAACTTCGGTTCCAGGTACGAAAATTCTAGGAAATGGCATTAGTTTGCTATATATATAGTCCTGGAACGCCCTTGTTCCAGCTGTGTCTATATATATGACTAGTTATACTTACCTAGCTATGGCTGCGGGATCTGAGTATCAGCTACTGGGCCCCGCCTCTCAACATTCCATTTGTGCAGAGGTTGCAGAAAGCTTTGAACTCTCACAAGTACCCTGAAGCTGCAACTATTTTCACCCAGTTTCTATGACAACCGTGTCAATTTGCGTTACATCACGCTGTAAAAATTCATTAGGTATTTTGTATGTGGTGATCATGTAACTTTTCCTATGAAGACTGGGACTAATCCAGTGATATACCTCCAGAGTTCCTCTACTTCAGTGTTTTACGAGAAATGGATAATTCAATGTTGATACTGAGTACATAACCAGATTTATGTGGTGTGCGGCTTCTTGTACAGATTCCTGAAGGCCATTCGCATGTGGAACGATCTTGTCTATGCAGCTGACGAGACTTGATTGGTGTTGGAGGTGGACAGGTCTTGTTTGTGCTCTTCCGTCTCAAACGGCGCTGTTTGGGTGCTTATTCAGTTTTCTTGATCAAATGCGGGAAATGACTAACTCATAACATGTTCACTTCTCATCAGAGTGACTGTTCCACGTATTGTATTTAAAACCCTCAAACAACATCAGCATATTTTATGAACATACATCGAAATACAGCCGTTTATTCAGATCTTATTATATTCTAGCATATCTTCAACCTTTCTCCAAGTATTCTATCTTCTACATCTTTCTCTCTCTCTCTCTCTTTCTCTTTCTTTCTCCATCTTTCTCGCCGCTCTCATTCACCTGTCATCAATTATTCCAACCATCGTTCTCTCTTTTTTTTGCTTTTCCTGCTCAGGGTTTCCCTCCGTTCTCTTAATTGCCACCCTGTCCCTCTTCCCCCCCCCTCTCCCTCTCTCTCTTTCTCTCTCTCTCTCTCTCTCTCCCGCCATTGCTGTGTCTTCAACGCGCCATCTACAGGCATCTCGAAAATTTTTTTATGAAGCATTTAACACCACTTTATCGTCTATTATCTATCATTTACCGGTCATTTTCATATTTTCTTCGCTGTTCTTAAACCCGCAATTTCCCTCTTGGGAGCCGAGATGGGCGGGTCGGCCTAGGTGGAGAGAGGAATGGAGGTTCTGCTAGATGGAGGAAGGGCTAGCGAGATGGAGAGAGAGAGGGAGGTAGAGTGCTAGGGAATGGGTTATACACTTGAGTGTGTAGTGTGAGGGCAGGAAGACTCTCCAACACAGGTTAGACTTGAGTGGTTTGTGTGTGTATTATTAACTCTGTATAATGCATTCCCTCTACTTAGTCTTATAGGCAATCCCTCAAGAATTATAGGTGACTCAGCTGATTATAATTTGCAAGATTCCACTGCACGAACGCAGTAATTTCGGTGTTTTCAACATATATTTGCAAAATTATTGCACTATTTCTTTTCAACTTAACCCAAAATTTTGATCAACTCAGCATATAAAACATTTAAATCAATAACTAAAGACAAATTGATGTTTCGTAAAGCTCCATCAATAAACCAAAGCTCACCTTATCAAAATAAACAGCACTCATTTGATGGCAAGATCTGCATTAATGCAGAGTATCTAAGCCTAAGAAAAAAAGCTGCAGTTCCTGCATTCAGAAACACCGATATCAAGCCAATCAAAGTGTCTTGTCTTCGTTTCTAGAATGTCACATTTGCAACTTAATTTCCCCCTGTGCAACATGCACTCTCCGCGTGCCTGTTGCTTTGCAATAGCCTTTGCAACACCTCTAGATTATGCTAGATTGGGGCTCAACGATCTGAAAGTTTTTTGATATAAAAACATCTCTGAGTTCAGTTGAGTTGGACAGGCTGAGTTGCTAGCTGTTTCCTAATCGACGGTAGTGTTGATGTGGTGGAGATGCTGCATCTCTGCTTCTGTCTTCATCTCATCTGTATAAATTGGATGCTGAGGCTTGCCAGTGAGAGGGGGGGGGGGGGCAGGTGGGTTCAAGTTACCGCGGTAGATAATCTTCGCCTATCTCTATCGATCCGAATATTGGTAAACCTTCGTCAGATTTTCGTCTTCCATTTTGGGGTGAGGGGGAAGAGAGAGGAAGGAGGAGGGGGGAAAGTGAGGGGAAGAGGGGGGTGGGGGGAACTACGATAGGAATTAGTTTACAATATATGGCGATAATGGCATGCCACGCGCACACACGCACACGCACACACACACACACACACACACACACACACACACACACACACACACACACACACACACACACACACACACACACACACACACGTCAAGGAAAGGAAGTCAGTGGGGAATTGAAGGACCTAAGGGAAACTATATGTAAGCTGCAGATAGAACTAAGTGCAGCACAAGAGATAAAAAGCCTAAAACCAGGAGATGTAGCAATGGCAGGGACCCCTACAATTGGCCCAATCTTTGCTGATATGCTCAAGAGCCCAGGAGCAATGTCCACAGTCAAGGAAGTTGTAATGAAAGCAGTAACCTCACAGGAGGCAGCTAGATGCACAAGCCAGCTAATGGAAAGGAAAAGAGCTGTAGTAGTGGTAGGTGTCAAGGAACAAGAGGGCTCCACAAGGGAGGAAACGAGGACTAAAGACAAAGCTGCAGTGGCAGGGATATTAAAGGAGACAGGAATGGAAGGGGCTGAACGAGACATAGAACAGTTTTTCCGGATTGGCCAGTACAACAGAGACAAAAAGAGATTGATCAAGGTAGTATTCAAGAGCGAGGACATCAAAGAGGACATCCTAGTAAGGAAGAGCAAACTGAGGCATGCAAGGAACTACAAAGAGGTATATGTTCAGAGGGACATGACCAGAGACGAGATAGTAAGGGCATCAGATGTAAGGAAAAGGCGCAAGGAGAGGGAAGAGAGCCAGGGAACCTCAGCATCCAACCCAGCAATCCCAGAGGGGAGTGGGGAACCCCAATCCAGCAACCCAGGAACCCCAGGGGGGAATGCAACACCCCAGCCCACCACCCAATCGGGCCCTCCCTACCCCCCAGCACAAACCCTACCTTGCCCCTGCATAATGCCCATCATGAAACCCAAATCCTCCCCCTCCCCTTACCCCAAGTAGCCCCTGCTTTCCCAGCCCCTGGTCTTCTCCCTGCCCCAAGCAGGCCTAAGCAAGACCAAAGCCCTCTATCCCCCACTCCACCTCCCTCCAAACCCCTGTCAACTACACCGCAGGAGGGCGTGCCCTCTCCCCAAGCAATCCCTGCTCCCTCACCCCCAGGACTTTTTCCTGCCCCAAGCAGGCCTGAGGAAGACCTAAGCCCTCCAACCCCCACTCCACCTCCCCCTGAACCCCTGGCAACTACCTCACAGGAGGATGAGCCTACCCAAGTAGCAATGACCATAGAACAACCTCCTACACTTGTAGGGAGCTTGGGTGAAATTGGATATAAGAAAGTGAGCTTCAAGGTAATGTACTCAAACATTGATGGGATTACCAATAAAGCAAGTGAACTGGCAGAAAGAGTGCAAGAAGAAAACCCTGATGTAATAGGACTAACGGAAACAAAATTGTCAGGAGTCATAACAGATGCTGTGTTTCCAAAGGACTACTATATAGTAAGGAAAGAGAGGGAAGGGAGAGGAGGTGGAGGAGTGGCCCTACTGATAAGGAAGGAATGGAGTTTTGATGAGATGGAAATTCCGGGCTGTGACGGATTCAGAGATTACATAACAGGAACTATAACAATGGGTGGACCTAAGATAATAGTGGCAGTCATTTATAACCCTCCCCTAAATGACAGAAGACCTAGACAGGAGTTTGATAGGAACAACATGGCAACCATTAATATAATAGAGAGAGCAGCTTCAGTTGTCTGCAGGAATGGCTCAAGACTCTTAATCATGGGTGATTTCAACCATGGAAAGATAGACTGGGAGAATGGGGACCCACATGGTGGTGCAGATACGTGGCGAGCTAAACTCTTGGAAGTGGCAACAAGGAATTTTCTGAGCCAGCATGTCAAGGAACCCACAAGAGTGAGAGGCAATGATGAACCAGCTAGACTCGACTTGATATTCACCCTGAATGAGTCAGAAATAAGGGAAGTCAAAGTTGAAGCCTCTATAGGAATGAGTGACCACAGTGTACTGACCTTTGAGTACTTGGTGGAGGTAGGGATAACCTATCCAAGGATGGGAGTGGAGGGGAAAAGACTGAATTACTGAAGAGGAAAATATGACGAGATGAGGAACTTCCTCAGGGGAATACCATGGGAAACAGAACTTAGAGACAAGAATGTGCAGGTCATGATGGATTTTGTCACCCAAAAGTGCCAGGAAACTGCAAACAGGTTTATCCCCGTCCAAAGGAGAAAAACAACAGAAAAACCCATGGTTCAACCAGGAATGTAAGGTAGCAAAACAACTGAGTAAAAGAACATGGAGAAACTACAGAAATAACAGAACACCAGAAAGCAGGGAGAGATACCAGAGGGCCAGAAATGAGTACATCAGAGTGAGGAGGGAAGCAGAGAGACAGTTTGAAAATGACATCGCGAGTAAAGCCAAGACCCAACCAAAGCTGCTCCACAGCCACATCAGGAGGAAAACAGCAGTGAAGGAACAAGTGATGAAGCTGCAGAAAGGGGAGAACAGATACACAGAGAATGACAAGGAGGTGTGTGAAGAACTCAACAAGAGATTCCAGGTCTTCACAATAGAACAAGGAGAAGCCCCTGCACTAAATGAGGAGGCGGCAAACCAAGCAACCTTGGAGGAATTTGACCTCATCAGTGATGAGGTCAAAAGGTGTCTGCTGGAGCTGGATGTGACAAAGGCTGTTGGGCCTGATAGAATCTCACCATGGATACTAAAGGAAGGTGCAGAAGCACTAAGTGTGCCACTCTCTATGGTGTATAACAGGTCACTGGAAACAGGAGACTTACCAGAAAGTTGGAAGACAGCTAACGTGGTCCCAATATACAAAAAGGGTGACAGGCATGAGGCACTAAATTACAGGCCAGTTTCCTTAACTTGTATACCATGTAAGGTGCTGGAGAAGATCGTGAGGAAAAGGCTCGTAGAGCATCTGGAGGGAAATAACTTTGTAACGCACCACCAACATGGGTTCAGAGATGGTAAATCGTGCCTCACAGGTTTAATAGAATTTTATGACCAGGCAACGAAAATTAGGCAGGAAAGAGAAGGGTGGGCCAACTGCATTTTCCTGGATTGCCAAAAAGCCTTTGACACAGTACCCCATAAAAGGCTGTTAAAAAAGTTGGAGCAACAGGCAGGAGTAAAAGGGAAGGTGCTCCAGTGGATAAGGGAGTACTTAAGCAACAAGAAACAGCGAGTAACGGTGAGGGGGGAGACATCAGAGTGGCGAGATGTCACCAGCGGAGTCCCACAGGGCTCAGTACTTGGACCCATCCTGTTTCTAATATATGTGAACGATCTTCCAGAGGGTATAGACTCATTCCTCTCGATGTTTGCTGATGATGCAAAAATTATGAGAAGAATCAAGACGGATGAAGATAGACAGAGACTACAGGATGACCTGGATAAACTGCAGGAAAGGTCTAGAAAATGGCTGCTAAAGTTCAACTCGGGAAAGTGTAAGGTGATGAAATTAGGCGAAGGGAGCAGGAGGCTGAACACAAGGTATCATCTGGGAGGGGAAATCCTGCAAGAGTCAAATAGAGAGAAGGATCTGGGGGTTGATATCACACCGAACCTGTCCCCAGAGGCCCACATCAAAAGAATATCATCAGCGGCATATGCTAGACTGGACAACATAAGAACTGCCTTCAGAAACTTGTGTAAGGAACCTTTCAGAACCCTGTATACCACTTATGTAAGACCAATCCTGGAGTATGCAGCTCCAGCCTGGAGTCCATACCTAGTTAAACACAAGACAAAGTTGGAGAAGATTCAGCGGTATGCCACCAGGCTCGTCCCGGAACTGAGAGGATTGAGCTACGAGGAAAGGCTAAAGGAGCTGAACCTCACATCCCTGGAAAACAGAAGAATAAGGGGAGACATGATAACCACCTACAAAATTCTCAGGGGAATTGACAGGGTGGACAAAGACAAACTCTTCAGCACGGGTGGGACACGAACAAGGGAACACAAGTGGAAACTTAGTACCCAGATGAGCCACAGAGACGTTAGAAAGAATTTTTTCAGTGTCAGAGTAGTTAATAAATGGAATGCACTAGGAAGTGATGTGGTGGAGTCTGACTCCATACACAGTTCCAAATGTAGATATGATAGAGCCCAGTAGGCTCAGGAATCTGTACACCAGTTGATTGACAGTTGAGAGGCGGGACCAAAGAGCTAAAGCTCAACCCCCGCAAGCACAATTAGGTGAGTACACACACACTCACACACACACACACACACACACACACACACACACACACACACACACACACACACACACACACACACACACACACACACTCACACACACACACACTGTGTGTGTGTGTGTGTGTGGCCTCCAGGGGGGCCTCGTACCCTGGTGGATAGCGCGCAGGATTCGTAATTCTGTGGCGCGGGTTCGATTCCCGCACGAGGCAGAAACAAATGGGCAAAGTTTCTTTCACCCTGAATGCCCCTGTTACCTAGCAGTAAATAGGTACCTGGGAGTTAGTCAGCTGTCACGGGATGCTTCCTGGGGTGTGTGTGTGTGGTGTGGAAAAAAAACACACACACACACACACACACACACACACACACACACACACAC